>NC_142092.1:47832185-47985219 GCF_054644295.1 Miniopterus natalensis | reverse complement strand
CCAGGCCTTGATCTCTGGGCACTGACCCCTGTTCACTTCCACACCACACCTGCTCACCCAGTGTATCCTGCTATTCTGGATAGAATTCAGAATTCCTCTAGTAGAATTCTGGACCCCACCTATCTCCATTGTGACTCTACCTATACCCTGCCCTGTCAACCAAGACTCCCTGGTGTAATGGGGCACTAGAACTACAAGCTATCAGCATCAAGGCAGAAGCAGCAAAGCCAAAAGCCACATCTGGACAGGCTTTAGATCCTGAGAGACAATGGGTAATACAAGAAAACCTAGTCTTACCATTAGGCACAGAATTGTAGATTATGGCCCTGGCCAGAGTCAAAGACCAGAGGACACTAATTCTTTCTCATCCTCCTTATAGAATGTCAGGGTTATGCCTGGAATACTGAAGGAATTCTCTTCCCTCCTGAAGGAATTTGCTCATTCATTTATTCAGTCAAGCAGTTTTGTGCCAGGACCTGTGCTAGGTCTAGAGATATGGGTGAAAAGATAGGCCCTTTCTTGGAGGAACTCACAGTCTAACAGGAATACAAGTGAACAGTTCATTACAATGCACTGTGCTGTGATAAGAGTAGCACCAGGAGCCATGGAAGGCAAGAGGAGGGGTCCTGCTCGGCTGGTATAGC
This sequence comes from Miniopterus natalensis, assembly GCF_054644295.1. NCBI lineage: Eukaryota > Metazoa > Chordata > Mammalia > Chiroptera > Miniopteridae > Miniopterus > Miniopterus natalensis. The sequence goes on along the minus strand of NC_142092.1, from coordinate 47,984,575 downwards.
TCAGCAGTTGAGCGTTGACCTATGATGCAGGAGATCAAGGATCAATTCCCGATCAGGGGACATGCCCGGGTTGTGGGCTCAATCCCCAGTGGGGGGCATGCAGGAGGCAGCCAATCAATGACGCTCTCACCACTAATGTTTCTATCTCTCGCTTTCTCTCTCTTAAATCAATAAAGACATTTAAAAAAAAAAAAAAAAAGGAGGGGTCCCTAGAAAAGGGGAAGTCAGGGACATTTTTTGGTGGAGGCGACACTTTATTGCAGCCTTTAAATTGGAATAAGAGTCCTACAGCTGAAGGTCCCACTCCATGGGGACTTACACAGAATTCTTGGTTAGAAGTTGGGGTACTCTCAGGTGTCATGGAGAATGAGAAAATCTGAGTGGGAGGTGCTCTCTGGTTCTCCTCCCATATTTACACAGCACCACCACCCTTGCTTGTGGTGAGATTGACCATGAAACCAGACATTTTCAGATCCCACTACTAAAACCAGGCTCTAAAGGTTGTGGCATCTTGCTGGCGCCTGAGCTCAGGAATAATTCCTAGCCTCACCTTCCTTTCCACACCTTCTTTCTTAGTCTCACAAGCTTATATTTTTTGGTCTTTCCACTCATGACTTGTGGCCTACCTCTTTCTCCTGACCCTTGGGGAGCCCTAGGGAGTCCTTCTCCAGTTCATAGAGAGCATTAGTTCAATAATACCAGGAACACAGAAGGAAAGTATGAAGGTGACAACCTGAAGAAATGAGGGAAGCCCTCCTTTTGGCTCCATGCCTGCTCCATCATGCTCTTCTTCAGGTTCCTTCAACAACCATGCTCCTTAGTAGCCAACCCCCACCATCTATTCTACACCTGGCCAATCATCTTCTCTTTCCCTCACCTTAGACACTTCATGGAAACCAAAGTTGGGCTCTAAGGTAGATGACATGAGAATCCCAACAGTCACAGAAAACTCATTGAGATTCATGTTCATCTTCAAACAAAATTTCATTTATAATCTTCCTGCTCAGAAACTGAAGACTAAGTTTAGGCATCTCTGACAGGTTGACAGAGATGGAGTAGATCCTGGGGTGGGAAGGGAACTAAAACACTTATGGGCGATAAGAAAACCTTGAGGAAAACAATCTAAATGGGCAGGGATAAATACACCTGGGGGAAGAGGCGAGGCCCCACCAGGAGATAGGTGAGAACACCTGGGGGAGCTTAGACTATTTTTCCTTCTTACTTGTCCTATTACTCAATCCCACCAATTCCAGGTCTCTACATTGGCTGGCGTTGCCCCCATTATCTATGGGACTGTTTCCGGGTTGGGGATGAGTCCAAGTGCTTTTGTGGACACTTGTTGAGAGAGCACCAGATCATATCAGGTAGGGAGAACTGAGTTATCCCTCCCAGCCCCTGTAGGTGAGGCGGGATAACTGTACTGTCATGTGTTGGGATGTATGAGAGAAAGTGTGTGTGTGTGTGTGTGTGTGTTGGTATGGAAGAGGGTGTTGGCATGGGAATGCCAGGCCCTATCAGGTGCTGGTCTAATCCTACCACCCATCCCCATTCCCATAGACATATCTGTGCCCTGCAAAGTGAGCCAGTGTCGCTGCCTCATGTTTTGCTTTATCCCATCACGCCCAGAGGAGGTGGGTGAGTTCTGGCTCAAGAGACGGGCCACCTTTGACCCCAAAGCCTGGAGAGCTCAATGTCGCTGCAAACACAGCCATGAAAACCATGCAGCTACCGGGTCCCACCCCTGCAGGGTCAAAGGTACCTTCTAAAACAAAGGGAGTGCAGAGGTGGGCATGGGTGGGGATAGGATGCATATAGTTTGGAAGTAAGGATACGGAAGCTGGTAGGAGAGACTTGGTTTTGTGGGTGGTGAAGAAGAGATGAGAATGTAGTCAGCCCATGGGGAAGCCCCAATTCCCTATACTTTTCTTGGCTGTCCTCTTGCCCTAGGCTGTCGCTGCAACTGCTTTGAGTCTAATTTCCTCTGTTCGGCCTGTGACCGGCGCTGGGAGGAACACGAGACTTACTTCGAGACTGAGGAGACCCGGCGACGAGGAGGGAGGCCTCACGGTGAGGGGGGTAACCTGGAAAAGGGAACCATTCCAGGGCCTGTAGTCAGAAAACCAGGCAGAAAGGCACTCCCATCCTCAACCATCCCATCTAAGACTACCTCCCCACCTTTACCCCCTGCATCCCATGCCTGCATTGGTTTCCACCCCTAGGAGCAGACTATGTGCCTTTGGCAGAGATTCCTACCCTCCAAGAAACCATCATCAGCAACACTGACTTCGAGGCCCTACAGAAGCAGGGGCCCTCTGGCCATCCCAGCTCCCACCCTCGTCCCCCTGGGCTCCCTGGTCCACGCCACCTCCAACCTGGCCCTACATCTAACCCCCATACCTGACCCTTTCACCTCTGCTCTTCCCCCCTCTAGGGACAGACACTGGCAACACCTGGCACAGGCCTCTGTGAGCCTGGCCCAAATCGGCAATAAAGGAGAAGCTACTGGATTCTGATCTGGCTCTATTTGGGGCAGCTGGAGCCCAGCCCAGAGACAGACATTCTAAGACCTTAGAGTCCGCACCTACTGGGGGCAAAAGAGAGCACCACTCAGGAGAGAGGCAGGATCCAGCCATCTACCTTCACCATACCCACATTTAACCTGGCATTAGGAAAGAGTGGCTTCAGAGAAGCCAAGGAGGCAGGGGGTTTCAAGGATAGAGTGTGCAGTGACGTTAGATGCAGCTGTGGTTGCCAGTAAGATAAAGACTAAAAAGTGCCCATTGGATTTTGCAATTAGAAGGTCTTCGAGGACTTCAGAGAGTAATTTCAGTGGTGCAGTGGAGGCAGGAGTTTCTTTAAGAAACTTGAATGAAAAGAGCAGTAGAGAAGTTAGACAATGTCCAGAGGGAGATGTGGAGTTGAGGAAGCATTTTTTAAGAAGAAAAAAGGGAAGAGGCCAGTAGATAAAAAGACCTTGAAGGAGGCAGAAGAGAAAGAGAAATGCCTGGTGAGACAAGATCCCAGAGATGGAGAGAGGGGATGAAGTGAAGGGATTTGCTTTGGACAGGAGAGACACTACTTCCTAAAACCAAGAGGAAGGAAAGAAGAAAGGATGGGGCCTTCACTGCACTGCAGGGAGCAGGATCTCATGACAGTTCCCCTGTGAAGTAGGAGGTGAGGTCAGTTTCTGGTGGGGATGGAGGGAAGGCTAAGAGTGGAGAGTAGGAGACAGGAAAAGAGGTGAAGGTTTGAGAAGGCTAATGTGAGGAATTGGAGAAAAATCTGATCAGTGGGGTGCTTGAGGATTAAGGTACAGTTGGAAACAGGAACCTAGTTAGAAAAGCAGAGAAGCAAAATATTTAGATTAATGGGTTTTGATGCGGGGGAGGATAATCATCAGGAAAATAAGGCAAAAGAAGGACTGAAGATGTGGAGGGAGCTGACCATACACTTGGGGAAAGTGAAGCCAGGAAGCAAAGGAATAGAAAGAAGTCTCTAGTGAGGTCCAGTAGCAGATGTAGTGGTGGGGATGGGAGTACATGAAACAGTGGTCAGGACCTGCAGAGCGGTTCAGCTTTCAGATTAGAGCAGCTGCTGGTGATTACAAGGCTTGGATTAGAGAAGACTGTGGGCCAGGTGCCAAAATCAGTGAATGTCAGCGAGTGTGACCTGAAAGCCCATAGGTGGCTCTTATGGGGTGTAGGAGATTCTGACACTAATGGGCTCTGCGATCCTAGGCAAGTCACTTTCCCTCTCTGGGACTCAGTTTGTGGATCTGTAAAACAGGAATAATCTCTGTGCTGCCTCCTATGAGAACCCAAAGAAATAACCAGTTTCAAAGTACTTCGCATTCACCTGCCCATCCTGGCTACTACCCATCCTCTTCTCAAATTCCAGTTCCTCTTATCTCTTGCCCTTCTCCAGAGCAGCTTTAGGGGCTGCTGCTCTCAGAGAAGCATATCAACAAAAGGTGCTGCACTCAAGCCAATGATAACAGGAGTCCCCAATCTGGGGTGCAATAAAAGGAGAAACTTTATTCAGGTAAAGTTTGTAAACCAGGGAGACAGCCTATGACAGAATCGGAAAGTACACTCTGCCAAACCAAAGAGGCCTGCTTTTATAAAGTTCCTTCCTGCCCCATCCCTAACTGGTCCATTTCTGTGCAGATGAAAAATCCAAATTTGCAGTCTCATTAGTCCAAATAGCATTGTCCTGATTGGTCAGAATCACTAAATCTGATTGGTCATTATAGAGTTGCTCTGATTGGTCAGTAAATATGCAAATAAGGATATAGCTGTGCAATTCTGATTGGATAAGGTAGGTCTCAGCCTATTGGTTGAAAGATAATTCCAGAAACTCCTTTATAAGGGTGGGCTCAGCCGGCTGGAACACTGGCCAGGAGGCTGGCAGTTCTGTTTGTGGCTTTCCCCTGAAATGCAGTGTGTGTTAGAGGCCTCTGTCAGCAATGGCTGCTGGACTCTGATTATAAATTTGAACCCAGTTAACCATAAGGAGTTCTTCTGGCAGGTATATTCCTTCTTGGAATCAACAGGCATCACTAAGAACTGTAGCCTCTAGGGCACTAAGAAAAGGCTCATCTACATTTCCTCACATTTGGGGAGGCTGTCTATCCTTCCAAGAGAAGAAATGCAACTTGGACTGCCAGAACTCTTGGGGGAAATCACATGGTCAAATGTCTGCCCTTTGGAGGAGAAAGGACTTTCTAACAATAATAGCATGGCTGCCCAGCTGGTGTTGCTCAGTGGTTGAGCATCAACCTGTGATCCAGGAGATCAAGGTTCAATTCCCAGTCAGGGCACATAGCCGGTTTCGGGCTCCATCCCCAGTAGGGGGCGTGCAGGAGGCAGCCAATCAATGACTCATCATTGATGTTTCCATCTCTCTCCCTCTCCCTCCCTCTCTCTGAAATCAATAAAGACATATTTAAAATAAATAATAGCACGGCTATACCAAAGAGATCATTACTAGTTCCAGAAGTAAAGAGTTCCTCCTCACTGGTTACATGCAATTAGCACCATGATGACCATTCACTAAAACTAAGTTAATAGTCAATGATAAAGGAATGGTTACTATAATAAACACATTCAAGGAAGTATTGTGCAGCCCTTACAAAGTACAGTATATTCACACAGACTATAATATGAAAAATTCTAAGTGGAAAAATAAAATATGCAATATATATGTATTATACTATAAAAGAAAAAGAAAACAAATGTTATTCATTCTGCAAATTAGGCCATATGCTACAAAACAAAAAAACTAAAATTACAGTGGAGACCTTTATCCTATGTTAAACATGAGACTAAAACTTACCTGGTATAAGTATATTCGCATTTCATGACCCTCGTATTTCTTATGTCAAAGATATGTATTCCAGCAGAACAAAATATACTTCAGACCTAGCCATGACACATTTCCCTTGTCCTCCTAACTCTACTCACTGAAAATATCAGGCACAGAGTTAACCGTATCACCCACCTTTTCTAATTAGGAAAGGACAGTTGCTTATTAGTCCTGTGGCCAAGATAGGACACATACCCAGCCCTGCCTGGTAGAGAGAAAAATGCAAAAGCTGTCCTTAAAACTGCAGAATCTTTCACCTTGGAATGAACATATTAACGAGAACATAAAGGAGGAGTTGCCTCTAGGTCAGCGATTTTCAACCGGTGTGTGTCAAGAATTTTTAAAACATGCAATACTTGACTATTTAGTCAGGGGCACCTGACTTGGACCTCTTTTCCCGGCAGTCAAAAAAATGACAACAGCCAACACAATAGCCGTCAGGTGTGAATGAATCAAAATTATACTTTTTTTTTTTAACAGATCACTAAAATTTTTGGTGTGCTGCAGAATTTCAGTAACTTATGTGTGGCATGAGACGGAAAAGGTTGAAAATCTCTGGTCTACAGCCTCACAGGCTTTGCCGGCAGGTGACAGCGCCGCCTCCCCGGCGGGCCCAGCAGCGGGGGCCTGACGGGAATAGCAAAAGCCCCGCCCCCTCCAGCGCCGCACCTACACGCGGCCTCAGTGTGAATCAGAGCCAATTGCAGGGAAAATCCCACCTCTTGGTCTCCTTTTCCTTCCAATGGAGTGAGAAACTAGTTAGGGGATCCAATGGAAAAGGGACTTTCACGCTGATGAGAAGACGGAGTCAATGGAGTGAAAAAATAGTCGAGTTGGCAAAGGCGCCAACGGGATGAAAAGATTAAGCTCCTCCGGGCTAAGGGGCGGCCTGGAGGAGAGCAACCAATGGGATGGCAGGACTCGCCGGTGGCTGCTGGCCGAGCCAATCGCCGCCGCTCGCTCGCCGCCAATCTCGCGGAGCTACCCGGGCCGGCTGCCAGCAGAGCCCAGTGCTGGCCCCGGTGACAGGTTCCCGCGGCCGAGGGGAAGATGGCGGCTGCCCTGGCGCTGGCAGCCGGGCTGCGCGCGACGCGCAGGGTTGTGGCGGTCGCGGGGCTGCGGGGGGCGCAGGTGAGAAGTGGCCGAGGGGGCGAGGAGGGGGTACTGTGGGCTCTGACGCCCTCCGGGGCCGGCGGCCGTAGTCCTCCCCGGCTCCCCCAGACGCGCGCAGCCCTGCGGCCTCGCGGGGACGGAGCGCGGGGTGCAAAGTCCGGGGCTGCGCGGTGAGGTCGGACTGGTGGTCCTGGCGTCCTCCACGCAGGAGAAGTGAAGTGGCGATGACCGACGCCCTGCACAGCCCCAGGCGCCGAGGTCCGGACAGGGTCGGTGCAGCCGCTGCTGCCTTCTAAACCTGCCTGCAGCCCAGCCGACCGGACGCCTGGTCCGGGCAGCCCCCTCAGTGCCCCCTGCAGGAAGTGAGCTTTCTGGTCTCTGCAGCCAGTTGTCTGTCCTCTTTCAGGCTGCTGGCCTTCTATTGAGTACTAGTGTTAACCTCTCATCTTTCCCACTTTGCCAGAGCTACTGGAGGGGTCAGATTCATCCTGTCCTTTTCTCCCACAACGTGACAGCACTAACTTCAGCCTTTCTGAGTCCCAGAGAAACTGGGACTTGCCTACCCTCACTCCCCTGGGTCTGAGTTCACTTAACTGAACTCTTCCACTGATTCAAGGGTCTGGAGTTAATCGCTGTAAGAGGTCAAATGTGACACCCAAACGCCCTTGTGTCAAAAGGCAATTTTATTGAAACCTGAAAAAACAGGTAACATCGCTTAAAGATCAGAAAACAAGTAATGGAAATAAGTAGAAACATTAACAAGGTGAAAGTATATGGAAAGAACTCCAAGTGGTATTAAGAAATGATGCAAACAGCTCCCTTTATTTTACATTTGAAGCCAAGAGAAGGGATTTATCTAAAGTAAATCACTGGTAAATAGGAATTGGGAACTAAGTTCCAGGTTCTCATTTTGGATCTTTCCCCCTGAACAGTGCTAGATTTCCTAAACACTTTAGAAGCAGAAATCAACTGGACTGCTGAATCTTGCATTACGGTACTGCCTGTTATCTAACCAGGCCCAGCACTCTCTGGCCCTACTCTGCTGCTGATGCTCTGAAACCGAGGAACTGTTTCTTTGGGTGGGAACCACTAATAGGTTCATAGAAGGGTGAAGTTAATGACCATCAGCCCAGCCTCTGCCAGCCCCAACTGAGTACATGAGAGAGGTATTACCAAATCTCTCCCTCAGATGTGTTTGACCCACCTTCAGGTCCGAGGAGCTGCAGGTGTGAATGATGGGAATGAAGTGGCCAAGGCCCAGCAGGCAGCTCCTAAGGGAACAGCCCCAACCATCTTCTCGAGGATTCTGGATCGAAGCCTTCCAGCTGATATTCTATATGAGGACCAGCAGGTGGGGTGCCCTTAGTGCCCATCCCATTGGAATTTCATAGATACCCCAGCCTGTGGAAGTAACATAGTGGCCTCTGGCCTGTTACTGCTCCCAGTGTCTCGTATTCCGTGATGTGGCCCCTCAGGCTCCTGTGCACTTCCTGGTCATTCCCAAGAAGCCCATTCCTCGGATCAGCCAGGCTGAAGAAGAAGACCAGCAGGTGGGAAAAATAGGGCCAGGGTTTGGCTGGGGGAGCCCTGGCTTCAGCCAAAGGTTTTGCTCCTTGCAAATAAAGCCACCTGTCTCCCTCCCCTTTCCCTGTAGCTTCTGGGACACCTTCTCCTTGTGGCCAAGAAGACAGCAAAGGCTGAGGGGTTGGGAGATGGATACCGACTTGGTGAGTGGCTTGGCCCTTGAGCCCCTCACCAATGAATTCTCATACCCACTTCTTAATATGATCTTCATTCTTTGACTTTTCCCATGATCCTGACCCACTAACCCCAAGCTCCATTTCAGTGATCAATGATGGGAAGCTGGGAGCACAATCTGTGTATCACCTGCACATTCACGTACTTGGGGGCCGACAGCTCCAGTGGCCTCCAGGCTGAACCTACCAACTGCCCAAGGACCCCATTCCTGGATGCTTGGATGGGGTAGAGGGAAAGGGACCCTGTGATGCTAATAAACTTGCTCTCCCTCAATTTTGGATCCCTGTCTTAAATATATAGAGAGGTTTTACCACAAATAGGAAAGAAAGGGTTATGATCCCCTTTGACTATGGTCTGAGTAAGAAACACTAAGGAGGCCCATTCTGTAGTTAAAAAAGCATTTGTCTATATAGATCTGTGAGTCCTCATGACTAGTGATCCACCTGAATCAAGCTTCTAGACAAGTAGCAGTAGGAATAAGCCTAAATGAAGAGACTGAATCCCAGGAGTGAGATATGCTCAATCCTGGCCCTTATCCAGCTGCCAATCCAAATAAATTATAAGAGGTTCTGGGAGGAGAGTGGTCAATGCAAGGGCCTTTCATTGGGAATGAAGTAATCACACCCCAGAAAAGCTGCTACCCTTTGACTAAGCCCCGAGTCTCACCATTTTGCCTTTAAGCTGTTGTCTGATGTATTTTCATCCTTAAAATATTTGAAAAGGCTCCCCCAACTTTTGAGAATGAGCTAAGGGGAAGCTGCTGTTACCCACTACATAACATCCCTGTGCCTGTCTCCAATACAACCACCTTAGAAAACCTCAAAGAATCATGCTTTGGTATAGAGGGCGAGGCCTTAGATCAGCGGAACCTTAAAAGCCGGGGATGAGACGGAATGTAGTCCGGACGGAAATTGGACTTCCGCCCCGCACCAGATTTATGACTTCCGCCCTGCAGGGAATTTGCCTCCGCCTCCCCACCCTTCAGTCCGCCCAGCTCAGGTTCTGCGCAGTCTCCTGGAATTATTTGCCGTCTCTATGGCAACCCGGTAGCTGGTGTCTGAAGATGGAGACCCTTGATTCTACCGAGGAGGGATCGTGGTCACGGTGAGAGACGCAGCTCTGACTGCAGGCATTAGGGGACAAGGAAAGTCAGTGGACTTCCTCTGCCGAGTTTTGGACAATTTTGACGCATTCACTTTCTTTCAGATCTTTACCAGCACAGCCCAGCTCCGAAGGACTGGAGTCCTCTTCGGAACCGTTTCCTTCTTCAGATGCCGCTCCTAGGTCTGCCCTGGCAGCTGCAGCCGCAGCAGCTGCAGCTGCTGCTGCAGCCAGTGCAGCAGCCTCCACCGCCAAAGCAGCTGTATTATCTGCAAAGACCCATGTGCCCTATTCTGAGCGAAGCCTTCTCACGGATCCCTCCTCTGACAGTCTTCTTGGGACGCCCTGCCCTGGACCCAATTTTACTCACAAGATAGTCCATGGGAGACTTGGCTTTAAGCCTGATGTTTCCTATATTGTTCGGGACCCTTGTACTACAAATGATCTTAGCTCTACCCCTGACCCTTGTACTGGCTCTAGCTTTTTCCCGGTTCCTGGCCCTGGCCCTGGCCCTGGCCCTGTTCCTGGCTCCAGCTATGGTCCTGGCCATGGTACTGGCCATGGCTCTGGCTCTGGTCAAGGCACTGATCCTGATTCTCGCCCTTGTCCTGCCTGTGACTCTAGGCCTGCTCCAGGCTCTGGCAATGACCCTAAGTTCAGGCCCTATACTGTTAAAAGCTTCAGAAATCCTGTGACAAACCTGGCCCCTAATTATGCCTCCTGGAATCACAGCCAAAACTGGGAGCCTCAGAAACAAACCTGGAAATTTTTGCCAGTACCAGAACCTGCTGCTGGAAGGCTATGGAAGCTGCCTGAGGTTGAAGGGAAGCATAAGTTTCTCAGTGAAAGCCTATGGAAGCCCCCTGGAGTTGAAGGGAAGCATGAGTTTCTGAATGAAACATTGCCACGGGGCCACTCCCTTCTCTACAACTGGGAGGAAGAGGTATTAAGGTTTTGACCTGCTCCCTTTTCTTGAAGGCTGCCCCCAGTTTCCTGGGGGAGTAATTAGTGTATGATGAGAGTGGGTACCAGAAAGGATATGACCACTCAACTTGGGGCCCACAGAGAGCCACCAACCACCTGGATCAAGTCCCAAGCATTCAGGATGGCTCCGAAAGTTTCTATTTCCGACATGGACACCAAGGACTGCTAACTCTGCAGCCACAGTCACCCATACCCCTCAGCACCACCATGAAAGACTCATACCAGCCCCCAGGAAACCGCTATCAGCCAATGCAAGGTATGAAACATGAGGCAATGGACCAGAATGAGTCTACTAGTCAGAGAAAAAAGAGAGAAAGGGATTTCTAGTGGGACTATAGATTGTCCAGTGGGTTTAAGGGCAAAACCCCATGATTTTCCTCCTTTTCTCAACTTCGTTTATTCTGGACCTGCTTCTTAACCAGACTCCCTCACTCTGTCCACTCCTGCCCTCCCACAGGAAAGCGTACAGCCATGCTGGAGATGCTCCTGTGCCACCAGATCTGGTGAGAGGCTGGGTGAAGGGGAAGGGGGGGAGGGACAAAAACCAGGGAAGAATGGCTTTGATGCTCCCATGACTGTATAGTAAAGAGGTGCAGGCAGAGCAGGAACCCACAAGGAAGCACTCTGAGATGGAGTCTGTGACACACCATGACTACCAGAAGGAGCTGGTGCAGGCAGGGCCTCCTGCCCCAACAAAGGTGAGAACCCATCCCACCCCACATGTACAGCTGGGCTCGGGGGGGAGGGGAGGGGAGGGGGAGCTGTGGGAAAGCAGCAGGCCCAGAGGTTAAGAGAGGGGACTTCACGCCAAGAGTTATTCAGTATTTCTCTCTCACAGCCTCATGACTACCGTAAGGAGCAGCCTGAAACTTTCTGGATACAGAGGGCACCACAGCTACCAGTGTGTGAGGGTGACTAGGTGTTGGGAGTGGGGGAGAAGGAAGGGAAAAGGCTGTTCTGTTCTGGCTTGGCAGAGAGTAGGATCTGTCCTCATTCTGGCATTCCTGCAGGGTGTCAGTAACATCAAGACACGGGACACGCCATTCCGGAAGAACTGCAGCTTCTCAACACCAGTGCCTTTGTCCCTGGGGGAGCCTTTGCCCTATGACCCTGAGAATTATTCCCACCAATTGGGAGAAATCTCTTCTCTTGGCTGTCAGGGAAGAGGGCAGGGTTGCAGAGGGGGTAGAACTGTCTAAGGGTTAAGGAGGGAAGTGATGTCTGGAATATGGAATCTACTTCTGTCTGTATTGGAGAGGTGGGGAGGAAGTGAATTCTGTTTGTACTTGGTGAAGGGGCTTTACATAAAGGGTTCTTTCTCATCCTCAGTCTGCTAATTCAGTGATTCCCTGAATTTCCATGTTCACACCCCATAACATTCCCTTGGAGTTGCCCTTAACCCAGACTATGACATCATGATTTTTTTTGTTTGTTTTATATTTGGCCAAAATATTCTGGTTTAGATACAGATATTTACAGAAGGAAGGGAAGAAGAGGACCAGGCCAGAGAGGGGCAGGTATATGTACAAGGCTGAGCTGCAAAGGTCAAGAACTTCCATATAAGGTAGGGTTTTTGTGCACGCTGGTTTCCATCTCATATGGCAATGTCCATTTCTGGTGTATGGAGAGATGATAGCCACTGCCTACCCAGGTACCAGCAGCAGGAGATTGTCTGACTTGAAAAGAATAGGGGTTTACAGGAGTCCAGCAGGTCCTTTCCGCTCTCCTAGGAGCCAGTAAGTTCGCATCTTTCCTTTTCCCTGGGAGCAGGGGAGTGGATATAATTCAGATTCTTCTGTGTTATTCCCTTTGTCTCCCTCTCTTCCCCCAGGATCCCCATAATCACTTTCATCCTCCTTTCCATGACCCCCTCCCCATGGCCTGCCATCACCTTCATCTCCACATCCCCCCGAAGCTCTAGCTGGAAGCATCCTAGCTCATCCAGGGCATCCTTGGTGGTAGAGGAGACATGGATCTTCAGGGCTGGGGTGGGACGGGGGAATGGTGGAAAGAAGAATAAAAGAAAAGGCAACAGAAGAATTGGTGGTGTTAGAGAGAGATTTACCCAACCACCACCCCTCAGGAGGCTCTGTCTTCCCAGTGCCCATGCGCCAGACCCTAAATATGTCCAAGGATGGGGCAGTCAGGAACTGTGGTCTCAGACTGAGAGATTTTGAGGAATTCTGAAAAGAAGAAAAGGGCAACACAGGTTGAGACTGAAGCTAAGATTGAGGGCTAACGTCTCACCTTGACCATTAGACTCCATTCGGGAAGCAGTGTTCACCGTGTCTCCGAAAAGGCAATAGCGGGGCATCTTCAGGCCAACAACCCCAGCACAGACTGGGCCTATGAGAAGAAACAGGTTGGGAGAACCTGGGAAAAGTGGATACTAGGGCTGGAGTGAGAGTTAACCTTACCCGTGTGGACCCCTATGCGTAGCCTCAGTTGGTCATGGGGTCGGTGGCGAATTCGGAAGGAAGAAACTGCATCCAGTAATGCTAGGGCCATACGAGCAATTTCCGGGGCATGGCGTTGACCATTTCGGCCTGGGAGACCAGATACCACCATGTAGGCATCTCCAATCGTCTCTACCTGATTGAGAGGGGGATTGAAATGTCACTTCTATCTGTATCAATGGGAATAGGGAAGAGTAAAAGGAGACAAGCTGGATACCACTGTAAGTCATCCTGACAACCTGGGAGGCCAGAACACTGACACTGACTAGAAAAATAAGTGCCATGGTCCTAAGAATAAGGGGACAAGGAAGGGGAAGTCAAGGGAATCTAAATCCTCTTGCTCCACCCCAGCACCTGGTGAATACTCGGTTAATGTTTGCTGAATGGACACTGTTTGCAACAGGACAGGGACAAAGAGGTTGCTGTCAGAAAATGGGAAGCAAGAAAACAAGACTGACCTGAAGAGCACAGAGGCTGGAGGAGGTCAAGTAGGCCCAATGAAATGGGCCTCAGACAGCATAAACTGTCAAAGGTTAGAAGACAGGTGCTTGGTTTTGTCAATTGTACTGAAGCTGTGTAAGAGAATGTCCTGTTTTTAGGAACTAAACACTGAACTGTTTAGGAAAAGGGGAAACTATGTCTGAAACTCACTCTCAAATGATTCAGAAAGTAATTATATAGATTTTTAAAATAAAACAAATGGGGGAAATATAAAAAATTGGTGAATCTGAGTAAAGGGTTTATGGGAGGTCTTTGTTATAGTTATAACAGAGATGGTAGAGTAAATCCAAAGGGAAGGGACAGGAATGGATATTTATTAACTACACAGTGTTAGGTAGTTCCCATATTATAAGTAAGACATCTGAGGCACAGGGAGTTTCTGTTACTTGCCCAAGGCCATACAATTAGCCACAAAGCCAATATTCAAATAATTTTTACTCCCAAGCACAATACAGCCCACCCTGTGCCAACTCACTGACTTCAACAAAAAACTTTTACAACATAGTCTGTCCCTCACCCCAATGCATCATTCTGTACCCACATCCTGTATGATTCTTCCATGTCTGGGGGGATGGAGAGAAGAGAAAAGATGGATGGGTTGCATTTATACCCTTAGGAAAATTTAGCAGATGGGGGCTAAATATTGTAACGGTTCCAATTAAGGGAGCCTAAGGATTCCCAAGAAATTAGACTGGAACATACAGTTAGAGTGCCAGAGCCTCATTTGTCTACAAAGGGCACTCCAGCACTAGGATGCTGGAGACTCAGGAGGGAAAATTGACCATGGAACAGGTAAGGCATGTGGGGTTCAGGGAGACTGGGTTTTAAAGGGGTCTCAGTAGGAAGGTGGCCCCAGCTCTCACCTTGTAGACGTCAAAGTTGTCAATTATGGCATCAAAGCAGGTATACAGGTCGTTAAGAAGTGTCACCACCTAATGGATGGAAAAGTTGAGGCCCTGAGAATTGTGCCCAACTTTCTAATGATTCTTAACCCAAGAACCAGAACAAGATACAGGAACTCTAAAACAAATTAATCTTTCCTATTATCAAGGATCCCTATTACCCAGTGAAGTTCCCCCAGGTCGCTATCCCACCCCCTAACCTCACCCATGGTCTCACCTGCATGGGGGTGCTCTCTGCTGATAAAGCTGTGAAGCCAACGATGTCACTGAAGTAGATGGTAACACTGTCAAAGGCCTCGGCCTGCACAGTCTCTCCCCGCTTTAACTGCTCTGCCACTGAACTAGAAAGCAAGGGTGTAGTTTGAGCCAACTCAGAAAGATGATGAGACGGGGAGGACGGAAAGGAGTGTGTGGCCGGATCAGAAATGAGTTCTAACATGAAAGCTGAGCCTGGTGGAGGAGAAGGAAGGTGGCTGGGAAGACATCACGGTCTAGCACAAGGTAATGGGTGAGTGAAATGGGCTCCCTGGGGATGGTGGCTAAATGTCTCAAGTTGGGATTGTTCTACATACACTTGCTAGAGCAAAGGCATGTAGACCAGTGTCGTAAGAAGAAGGCAGCACAGCTCATTTGGAGACAGAATGAAAACAGTCTCTAGCCAGGAAGGCTCACTGTGGCCAGACGCAACAAAGCAGTGTTCTGAGAGTTGGGAGGCAAGTTAGGAGATTGATGAGGCAGAATCCAACAGAGCAGAATATCAAAGGAAAAGTCAGGAAGGGGGACAAAAGTCTCACTGGGGTAGAATTTGATAGAGCAGAGCCTCAGCCTTGCGTTTCTCCTCCAGATAGGCCTGTGTGCGTTCCTCCACCAGCTTCTCCAGGTTATTGGCATACTGCTCCATGCGCAATAGGAGGTTGTCCAGTATGCTCGTGCCACCCTCCCTGGGGGAGGAAGCAAGAATACAGTACCTGCTCCAAGATTCTCAAGACTCCCAGGACTCTTCTACCCAACCCACACTCTTGGCCCCAACCAGCCCCACCTCATCCATTAAACCTGATGAGGCTCTATCCCTGGGGAGCCCCTGCCCCTCAGTGCCCTCTCACTTGTTAAAACGGCGAATGAAGCACTTAATCTGTCCAAAGTCTGGCCTCTCAGCTGAGTCCTGGGCCCAACATCGCTCCATCAGCAAAACTAGTTCCTCATTCAGTTGGGTCCGGTCAATGCTAGGCCGGAAATATGGCCGCTGACCATTTCTGACCTTCTGAACAATCTCTGAAGGAGATAAAGAGTTTGGATAAAGAACAGTGCCTCCCCCCCCCCCCCCCCCCCCCAGGTAGAGGAGCCCCAGGCAGAGGAGGTTGGGTGTAGTAGATGACTGACTCTCACCTTTGGGGCTGAGGTCCAGGCTCTCCAAGTAGAAAGGACCACTGCGAAGTGCTATCTCCTGTAAGATGATCCCAAAGCTATAGACATCAGCCTTCTGCATTCCTGTGGTTGGCAAGGGGTTCCCACTGAGCAGTTCTGGGGCAGTCCATAGCTTCTCTGAAAAGAAGGAATAGGCTGGTCAAGCTCTCAAAAAGGGTATTCCCAAGACCACCTAGGCTCATTCCCACAATGCTCACCATACTGTCACTCCATCTCCCTCTCCCACCCTCCCTAGGTGGAAATGACCAGGGCTAGAAGAGCAATATAAAAGTGGGTTTGAGGGATGGGGGTAGGGGGAGGCCTCACTGGCATAGAGAGCATGGCTGTCATCAGGTTCAGCAGTTGATCGGAAGCTGGCCAGGCCATAGTCTGTGATTTTGAGCACAAAACGACTATCCACCACACAGTTGGAGGACTTGAGACTCCCATGGAATGCAATAATGCTGTTATGGAGAAAGGCCATGCCCTGCAGGACACAGATCAAGTCATGGGATTAGATAGTTTCTGGCTTAGGATACCCCCTTTTCATGAGATGGGCATTAACTAGCTGTCTAAAGATCTTGGGACCATAAAAATAGTAAGCTAATTGTGGAAGGCTTCCTGAGCACAGTTTCCACCGAGGAAGCAGGCGGAATAGGAGAGCCATCCCTTCTTTGTACCGTATGCAGACTATTGGTACTCAGGTACCAGGGGTAGGAGAAATGCTTAAGAGGAAGGACAAGGGTAGCTATCAGTTATTATCCTGGAAAGGGCAGTCAGTCTTCTGAGTAGCAAAGGGAACGGAACTATGAGGGTGAACTCCAAGAATGGTATGACACCCATGGTTGCCTCAGATGCATAGCCACTGTGTAGGAAGACATGGCTTAAGACCTAAGCAGGTATCAAGAGTGCCTAGATGCATCAAGGAAGACTAACTAGTTGTAAACTTTAATGTATACCCATGTGTAGGCAGGCAAGTCAGGATGCAGGAGGAAAGCGATCTACCAGCGGGGATGCTGGGCCAAAGAGAAAGTGTAGAAAGAAGTAAATTAGAAAAACCTAGAAAAAAATGAAAGCCTGGAAAATGGACCAAAGTAGGAGACAGCTGCCAAGCCAGTGCAGAAGGCTGACACTTCTGGCCCCATGGAGCTGATAGGAGAGAATCTTTGCCTATACAGGATTATAAGGCAGGTCCTAAGAGGGCAGAGCAGTGTTTAGCAAAATGAAACCCTGGGACCCACCCTAGTCAGTTCATGTGGAGTGGAAAAAGGGTACAATGTTTCATATGCTAACCAAAACACCTCTGCCTAAACTAAATTCCTAACACCAGCTTCTGTGACCTCTTCCTTTTTATTCTTTTTGATACCAACAAAACCTTTGAGAATCTCCAAATTTGTGAATACAGAAATGATTCGACTTCTCCTTTGTTCTAAATCACCTTTTTTTTTTAATCCTCACCTGAGGGTATTTTTTCCATTGCTTTTCAGAGAGAGTGGGAGAGAAAGAGAGAGAGAAAAACATCGTCGTTTCTCAGTGTGAGGGAGACACATCGACTGGCTGCCTCCTGCAAGCACCCCAACCTCAACCAGGGCCCGGGATTGAGCCTGCAACCAAGGTACGTGCCCTTGGCCAGATTTGAGCCCAGGACCCTTCAGTCCGCAGACTGATGCTCTAATCACTGCGCAAAACTGACTAGGGCCTAAATCACTTTTGCATCAAATCACTGTTCTCTCAAATCATGTTTTTCTTATATTTATCATCATACCTCCAGTTGGGCACCATATCAACTTTTTTTTTAAATATGTTTTTATTGATTTTAGAGAGAGGAAGGGAAAGAGAGATAGAAACATCGATGAGAGAGAAACATCAATCAGCTGCCTCCTGCACACCCCCTACTAGGAATGAGCCTGCAACCTGGGCATTTGCCCTGACCAGGAATTGAACCTGCAACCTCCTGGTGCATGGGACAATGGCCGGGCTACATCAACTTTTTGTCCTTCATTTGATGGCAAGCTTTCACACACACAAAAGATATTAAAATAACTTCATGAAAATTAAGCAGAAAAAATCAAAGCCAGCTTCAAGTGTGGTACGAATGATCTGCTAGGCTAGCTCATTGGCTACGGCACTTGTTTCTAAACACCTGTCAAACCCATGCAAGATTCAAATTGATACCCTTGCAAATTCATGGACCTCTGGGTCACCTGAAAAATAGCTGAAACATACTAATCAGAAGATACCAAAGGTTTATAATCATTGTCTTTGGTTTCTCTTAGTTTTATTAGTAAATGTTCTTTTTTACATTTCAGTTTTTTGGAACAAAAGAGAAGATATGCCAAATATTGGTCAGAGAGTAAATTATGAAAAAACTGAGATAGCCCGGCCAGGGTGGCTCAGTGGTTGAGCATCAACCCATGAACCTGGAGGTCATGGTTTGATTCCTGGTCACAGCACATGTCTGGGTTGCGGGCTCGATCCCCAGTAGGGGGCGTGCAGGAGGCAGCAGATTGATGATTGTCTCTCATCGTTGATGTTTCTCTCTCCCTCTCCCTTACTCTCTCTGAAATCAATAAAAACATTTTTTAAAAAGGAAACTTAAAAAATATATATATATATATTTTTTGAGACCCCATTCATCTTTTCCCTGCTGAGGGATTTTAATATAAGCTCTCGAAGGGTTAAAAAAAAATAAAAATGGAGATTTGAGATATCTAGGGCAGAAAAACAGAAACTCTCTACAAGTACAGGACTGTTTGTGGCAGATAAAACTCATTCCCCCCAATTAAAAACCTCAGACCCTTTTTTACCCATTATTACCCAACAATAGGAATAGGGGGATGGAGAGTATGGGACTTTCAGAGCATAAGCAAAGATAGAAAGATGGAGGCATTTAAAGTAGATGAACTCTTTAAAGAGGCGTATGGAAGACTCACCTTAACAAGGTCATTAATGAGTGAGTAGCGAAACATCCAGTCCAAGTTGATGCTGTCATTTTCCAGAATATCCTGGCAAGTGACATGAAATGGATTATGTGACTATCCTAGTCCCACTAACTATCACCTGCAGCGAGTCAATGTAACTTTGGGTCTATCTCCCCCACCCCTGTAATCTCCACCTATCCCTCACCTGTAAACTCCCACGAGTACAATACTCAGTGACAATGCAAATGTTGGGAGGGTCTATGCAAGCACCAATGAAGCGAGTGAGATGGTTGAACTGAACATCTCTCATCTAGGGGGGAAAAAAAGGAGGAAGGAAAAGAGAATTGAAAAAGCTGAAAAGTAGATACAGAAACCGACCACTGTATGAGATGACCTTTCTCTTAATTGTACTTACAACTTAAAGTCGTTTATAAATGAATCCATTGCCCTCCTAGCCAATTTCACTATTCCACAGTCCTCCCCACTCTCTTCCCCATCCCTGTTTAGCCTTTGCCTTCAACCCATACACCTTTACGTACATGTTTGAGTTCAAACAGAACCTGCCGGGTCAGCTCAATGCGCTTCTTATTCACATGTTTGATGGCAACGACATTTCCCTGATAGTGGGAGTGAAAGGAGAAAAGGGAAAATTAATATCAAAAGGAGTTTCTGGGTGCTCAGAATACTGGAGAACGGTGGGAGCATCCAGGAGCTCAGCTGGACATTATGAGGGGCAGAGGTTCATGGGAAGAGGTGACAGATGGGGATGAGACAGGATGAAATGGTGGGGACCAGGGCAAGCGGATGACTGTTCACCTTGAAGTGACCGGTGTTGGCAAAGATCTGGTATTTCCCATGGGCTGTCATAAGCGAGCCGTAACTGGATCCCCGCTGGGGCCAAGGGCAACATGGAGGCGGAAGGATGAAAGGAACATTAGATGATGGTGGTAGTGCAGGGGCTATCATTACAGGCCAATGTGCTGGGAAAGGTCCAGGGTAAGAAAGGACGGGAACTCAAGGGAAAGCAGAGGGACAGCTGAGACGGGGGCTCACCAGCGACAGTGTGAGGCGACTGCCTGCACCTTTGTGATATCGCTCTGAATTGCCAAATTGCAGCTCTTCCCAGCGAATGCGCCACAACATGCTAGCCAGCTCCTTCTCCAGCATCAGTTTTCTGTAAGGACTGTACACCTCAGTTGACTGGCAAGCCCAATTCTACCACCCCATAAAGCAACAGTGGGGTTGCAGGGGCTTCCCTGCAGCTCCTGAAGCTGCGATTGTTACACCTGAGACACAGGACTGAGAGAGAAGGTGGCGTTCTCGGCATATCTGACACACGCCTTGTGTTCACTTAGAAATACAGAGGCTGAAGGAAAAAGTTGTTACTTGAAATAGTAGCATCCGTGGAAAATTCACCCCACTCAAAATCACTATTTAATATACTTAGTCTTGAACCAAAAGTGGGAAAACAACACTGAGGCTAAAAGACAACTAAAAAAAAGGCTAGAGAGGAGGACATTAGGTCTAAGAGACAACCACCAAATTAAGAGGCCTGCCCCCACCCCAGGCGGTAGGGCTCAGCCAGAAGGGTGGCAACTGGGAGAGAGGGACGCGGTCAGCGGAAAGCCCAGAACTCACCGGAAGATGAGGAAGCTGGACACGCCAAACATGATGAAGGTGATTCCTGTGCCCAGCGCCACGATGGCCAGAGTTGAAAGCGGAGCTAAAGGGGAGAGGGGGACCCTGAGAAAGACTGTGTGTGGAGTTGTAAGATGGGGAGGGTGATGCTCAGGATGCAGGGAGTAGACAGGTTTTTTGAGGGGAAGAAGTAAGGAGGGGTGTAGGAGTAGGGGTAAAAGTAGAGCTAAGGTGGGGAATCGTGAGGGCAGGGAGAAGACCGGGAAGTAGAGGGAGGAAGGATCTCTCCCAGTCCCTGCACACACCCACTTTTATCACAGGATGGGTCGTCCAAGTCAAAGGCACAGGGGGGATTGTCCAAGGGGGGTGCCCCTTTCACCCAGGGGATAGGCCGTCCCGTCCACCAAATCTGCTTCTCGGCTCCTGAGTAGTGGGCTGCAGGCTGTGAGGAAGGAAAGGACTGGGCCCACGGGCCTGCTCCCACCAGCCTCCTCCCCAGGACCCCCGTTACTTGGTTTCTCTTCTCCCCAACCTTCTACCCACCCAGGATGCAACTCCAGCAGAGAAAATAAGTCCTTGCCTCCAGTACCTCTGGTTCTGCCCCATTGAACCCTTAAAAGCTGGACTTGCAAGGCCCACACTCTCCTTGTCTGCTCCCCCATCACCTGAAAGTTTCCAGAATCCAGGTCTCCCATGGCCCACAGGACAAAATCAGTCTCCCGGTCATTGTTCTTGTCCATAACAACCAGTCCAGTTACACCTAAGACAGAAAAGCGTAGCCCTTACATTAAGATCTACCTTAGGCCCTTCTCCTATCTCTACAGTCCCTCCAATTTCCCCACAGTCCTTCCCTGACCCTGTTTTGGTTTTTTTCTCTCACCCGAGGATATGTCTTTATTGATTTTTTTTTTTCTTTGAGACAGAGAGAGAGAACATCAATGTGAGAAACATTAATTGGTTGCCTCCCTTATGTGCCCCAACCAGGGTTCGAACCTGCAACCTAAGTATCTGCCCTGACTGGAATTGAACCCGCAACCCTTTGGTGCATGGGACACTCCAACAGAGCCACCTGGCCAGAGCTCCTGACCCCACTTTTAATATGTGTCCACCTCTGCCATGTTCTCTAATCCCTACTAACTCTCCTCCCTGCTCCAGTATCTGTACTTTCTTCTGCCCACTTCACTCCTGAGCCTGATAGCAGCCCTCTGGCCTCCATCTGACCCTCTTTATTACCGTGGTATCTTCGTCCCTGCATTTTTTCCACAATTCGAAGTCCATCTTCCCGGGTGCCTCCTTCCTGGATTGTCTCATTCAGGACTTCAGCATATAGCAGGATCCCATCATAGAAGCAGCCGGCGATGAGGTTCATCTGGGGGTGGTAACTCCAACAGTGCTCTCCAAATACTCTGCCAGGCCCCCTTCCCCAGCCCCCTTTCCCATCACTGGGGTTTCCTTCTACCTTTTCTCTCTTCTGGTTTGCTTTCTTTCCTCCTCTCATTTCTAAGGGGCCATCCCTACCTCACTGGACGCTAGGGCAGAAGGAAAATCCTGCATGGAAGTGGACAGCCCTCAAAGTAGGGCTGGCTCCACGGCCACGACTTAATGCTGAGTTAGAGAGAAAAGCCTTCCCTCACAGCCTGGCCTGATTCTCAGGAAAGAGATCTACTCACCAGGGAGGGGGCCAGCTCCACACCAAAATCTTCCCGGGCTCTTATCAGCAGACGATTCTGGAATTCTTGATACTCAGGATTTGGGGGTTCTCGGTATGTGATAACCAATACGGTCTGTACCAGCAGCACATGGGGAAGAGTGAACAGGATATTCAAGATGGGCATTAGAAGAGAGGAAGCAGGAGAGGGGAACTTGTGAAATACACATGATATAAAATATACATGGATGAGTCTGAAGGCTGAGAGGATACTAAACTCTATGTTATGTGCCTGTTGCGGGGGGACAGTATGTGTAGTGTGTGTTTAATACATCTGGGGAGAGGGAGTGGCACGCCTCCATGAAAGGTAGATAGGATGGTTCTGGGATGGTGGAGCCTGGAAAACAGATGAAGTCAACTCCATCCCTAAAACCCAGGCCCTCATCTTCCTGAAGCCCCTACCACAACCTAGGGGTGCCACAGCACTCACAGCATCTCTGTCCCATCCTTTCTGGGTACCTGTTCACAATCAAGAGGGCCACTGAGTAACAGGTCCTATCTGAGGTGTTAATTACTATTAATGTTATCAATAAAATGTTTACATTTCCATTTGGGACATTTGAACACAGTGCCTCCACCCAGTGAATCAAAGATATTTCAGATCCTATGACAACTGGGGGAAATACTTTGCGACAGTGATTCCATCTGTGAAAAACCATGAGCCCATTCATTTAACATGTGTGGAACACCTACCATCAGCAGCACGGTCCTGCATACTGGCGCGATCCTACACGTCACTAAGTAATAGACATGCATCACAGCGAAAACACATAGTCACACGCCTACACACATTTCACAGATAAGCTAATGACATATCTGATCTCAGCCATGTACACATCTCACTGGCCACAAGTCGGCATGTCTCTTCTCTCACTGGGCTGGCTGGCTGCCTTGTTCCCACTGGCCTCACACATTTCCCCTTTCTTAGCTGACAGACACACTGGCCTCTACCTCCACTCCAGTCCTGCACAATCACTGAGACCAGCCTCTGACCTGGACAAGAAACTGGCACTGCAGCTTCAGGGAAAGACTTCAGATGAATATATATCGTGAAATGTGACATTGTGAAATGACAGATTTAAACCTAGTCATTTCTATCAGTTTTGTTAATTCCTGTTACAGAAAGCACATATAGATCATAGAGATACACATTGGTCACATACAATCTATTATATATCAATTCATTCCAGGTAGGAAATAATGAAGTCAGTTTCTTTCTTCTTTTTTTTTTTAATCCTCACCTAAGGATATTTTTTTCCATTGCTCTTCTGAGAGATTCGAAGGGAGAGGGGGGGACAGAGAGAGAGAGAAAAACATCAATGTGAGAGTGACACATGGATTGGTTGCCTCCTGCACGGGCCCCGACCAGGGCTGGGGATCAAGCCTGCAACCAAGGTGTGTGCCCTTGGCAGGAATCAAACCCAAGACCTTCAGTCTGAGGGCCGATGCTCTAACCACTGAGCCAAACCGGCTCGGGAGAGATCAGTTTCTAATGTACATTCATTATATTAGACTGGCGTTTGCTTTATGACATAATTATTCTTACTGGAGCACTTGGATGCTTGATCACACACTTCTAATACTCTCCTGCTCTCGGAGAAATTAAAAAGGAGGGAGGGACTGAGGATGGGGTTGGAAGGGCTCATTCAGTGACACCTGTTCCAAGAATAAAAGAAAAATAGAAGGGTAGGATATTGTTGGCAAACAATGTAAAAAGTCACTAAAAGAGCTGGAAGAGATTAGGTTTAACACAATTTATATTTCAACATAAAGGTTAATGATAGATTTTTAATGCTTTTTAAACACTTACTAAACCTAGAGAGGTTTGTTTGTTTGCTAGACTAGCAGTTCTCAAACTGCTTAGTCTCATGACTCTTTTACACTACTAAAAATTATTGAGGACCCCAAAGTGTTTTTATTTATTTGGGTTATATCTATCATATTTACAATATTAGAAATTAAAACCAACAGAAATTTAAAACACAAGCATGTGTCCCATAGCTGCCAGAGTGATGACATCATCACACGTCATGTAGCCTCTGGAAAACTCCACTGTACAATCATGGAAGAATGAGAGTGACAGAGGCAAATAACATCTTAGTCTAATTTTTAAAATAGTTTTGACTTCAGGGGCCCCCAGGATCCCAAGACCACACTTTAAAAACTGCTTTGCTAGACTCTGTTTTGCTGTGGTTACTAGCTACTTAAAAAAAAAAAGAAGAACTTCCATAGAGCCCCTGTGCTTGTGCCGGAGTCAAAGAGAAGAAGGTGAGGGTAAGTAACTGTGTCCCATTTCACAGCGGACCCCCGGTGGAAAAAACACACACGAAACAAGCAGAGGCTGCCATAAGTGGGCTTAGCTGTGGCTGGAAGCCAGGGGTGCACCCAGGAAACGTGCAAGGACAGCAGGCGCCTGCCGCTGCCTGTGGGCCCCCCCACTGCGACCTGCTCCAGCAGCCAGCCACAGGAGGCCCTGTTAACTGTGGCTTAAAAAGACAAAGGAAGGTCTCCCGAAGAGGTTCGGCCTCACACACAGCCCTTGGTTTAGTGCTTGTTCCATTCTAGCTGCTGCTGTCTCCCATCTGTAGCACAATATCACCCTGGTCATCCAGGTTGTGACCTCTGCCTGGGCTTCTGACCCTGTAGTCCTCAAATGCTCAGCCTGGGCCTCTGGATCCTTAAGAGCCTGGCCATTTGCTCATTTAGTTCCACTGCGTCTGCTTATTTTTCCCTATGCTGGTTGATCATCTTGGTTTACAATACCTGCGAGCTCTACTCCCGTCAAGAGGAATTCCTAGCCCTCTCCCTGCTCCCCCCAACATACATTTTAATTCAACAAATACGTGCTCGGCACATGGAATACAAAGATGAACATGATCCCTGCCCTCAAGCAGCTATCTAACATGAGCTGGGACCTTTCCTTGAGCAGGAGACCCTTCTGGAAACGCTTTGAGCATCTGCACCAAGGACTCCTCGCCTCTACTGCCACCTCTTTCAGACTGGCCTGGTTTTGGACCCGAGTGGGCCAGGTATCTCTGGAGTAGGGTGCTCTGCACTTTAATCCTTGGCTGGGCTGACGACCCAACTCCCCTTACCCCTGCCCTGCTTCAGCTTTGGAAAAGGAGGAGAGTAGCTTTGCCAGAGGACATCTTACCACCCAGTCACCCCCATCCCACCCTAAAGCTTTGGTTTCCCCTCAGCATATTCTTGACAGCCTCTCTCCCCTTCTGTTGTGTTGTAAGCAAACTCTTCCTCTTTTTCTGTCTGAATAATGCCTGCAATGAGTGGGAGAACTGAAAATTAATTTATATAACTGATTGTTAGCTGACAAGATCCCTCCTTCCCCTACCCTAAGTGCTGGGGCCCCTTGACTGATAGAAATTCTCACATAAGAAACAGAAATGTTCCTTCCACAGAGAAAAATACATCCCAAAGCCTATGGAATCCTCCCATCCAGGAGGGTCCTAGGGACCTTCTTTGATCAAACTAGCTAAAATACAATCCCCTTGCTATTTTCTTCTTATACCAGTCTATTGTCTTTTTTTTTTTTAACACATCACATTTTATTCTATATTTGTATTTATTTGCTTAATGTCTGTCTATCCTACGAAATGAAAGCTCCAAAAAAGAAGGGACTACATCTGTTATGTTCTCCACTGTACAACAGTACCTAGCACAGTGAGTGGGACATAATAGGTGCTCAATAAACACTAACAGGAAAAAAATCAGTCTTCAAATGAATCAGACACTGAAAAACTCAGTCTAACCTGGAGATTCAGGCATTGTTTCCTAGAAGGAAAAATAGTCTATCTGAAGAACACTTAAGCATTACCCAGATGGACAAAGGTGAAAAGGTTGTTTTAGGCAAAAGTTATGACATAAGCAAAACCTGTCCTGCCACTGCCTATGTTCAAGTGTGACAGTCACAGACTCACACTCAGGCACGCAAACAGATGTCATTCACGGTCAGACACACATTAGTCAGTCACGATCGCATACACAAATATTACTCATGAAATCTTTTTCACTGGGAAAGGTAGTCACCTAAGACCAGCCCTCATACACATCTACTTAGAGTTAAAGAATCTCCAGGCTGCAAGGACCTTAAGGTTATCCCAGACACCATCTCAAATCCTTTTTGAGGAAAGGATGGATATGGGTAAATAATTAAGAAATACTTATGTACATAAGTTAGTGAAAGATTAGTGAGAGGATCAGAGAACAATTCATGGGTATGATCTTGAGAGGCAGAGATTTGGGGGGAGGGAAGGAAGAGTATTCCAGACAAAAGGATCACAGGTCACAAAGATGGAGTGGGAGGGGCAGGGAAGCCCAGGGGTCGGAGGCTGGAATACTTGGCATGAAGGGTACTAGGAGGTAGACTGAAAAAGTAGGTTGAGGGCAGACTGTAGAAGGTCTTAAATGAAATAATGAGTTGGGACTTAATTCTGTAGGAAATAAGTCATTGAAAGTTTTGATAAGAGGAGTGAAATGAACAGAGTAATGTCAATTTGCCCTACAAATTGTTTCTCAAATCCATCTTTCCATTCCTGCTATCATCACCCTAGTTCAAGGTCCTATCACCTCCCTCCATTCTAACCTATTACAGGTGGTCTCACTGCCTCTGGCCTCCTCTTCTTCCAGTCCAACTCACAGACCACATTCAAGTCCAAGTGCCTTAATCTTAGGTTTGGAGCTCTCCTTAATTTGATTATACCTCTACAATATTATTTTCTGTATCCACTTCAGGTGAACTGTTCTTGCTTGCCAAATCAGTATCTTCTTGGTCTCCCAAACATGCCCATTCCAATCTTTTACTCTTTGCTCAGCCTGCCTGGATCCTCACTCACACTCTGACTAGGAATATGACATCTATCTTTAAAGTCACAATAGAGCTTCACTTCCTTTATAAAAGCCATCCCTAACCCCAGCCATACATACTGATTCTCCTTCCTCTGAACCACTGAAGTTCCTAGTGTCTGCTCCAGGACACATAATCATATCCTTTAGCACACTTGTATCTAATTGTATCACACCATGCCTCACCTCTCCAGAAAGGGTAGAAGCCCTCCTACCACCTGGGACCAGATCTTTTCCTGAACATTTCTCCCCCACACTATAGTCTACTACTGGCACTTAGGAAAGTCAGTGTTCTGGGATCTTGGGAGGTAGTCTGGGCAGACACACTGAAAAAGAGTCATTTCACTCCTTCAGCTCACAATTCTTGCCCTGTTTGGGGGGTTTCTGGGTAGGGGGTGTCTTGTGAGAGACAGAGAATCTCCAAAGAAGCTCCACTTCCCCCACCTCCTTCAAGTTGGCTTAAATGATACCTGAAAGGCCTCTCTGAGGGCCTGGGCCTGTTCCCAGGTGCGATTGTCCTGCCAGGGCCGGCCTGCACGGAGACTCTCCCCAAAGACATCCAGGTAAAAGAAGACATAATCCCCATTGGTCAGGTTCTCCCTCTGGGCCTGAAGCAGGATCTCATGCAGCATCTCCAGAGGGCCGCAGATATATACAACTGGGAGCAGGTATACAACAGAGGGGCACTCTGAGAACGTCTCCAGGTCCCCAAACAGCCCCCTCTCTAAAACCATCTGCATTTCCATCTTTAGCAAGGAAGAGTGCCCTAACCTATCAACCACCCAACAGATGCTCCCCATCCCTCCCCCTTGGAGTATGTGTCATAAGTACCCTCGGGCTGTATGAACCATCTGGCAGAGGTCAGGGCCCGACTCCAGCCCCCAGAGGAAGGGAGCTATCAGACTGAAGCTCCTTCTCTTCCCAGACCCCTGCCTGCTGCTCCCCACCCAGCCCTCCTCACTCCCCCACTTTGCCCTGCCTTTCTCTAGACTCAAAGGCACTGGCTGCTCAGAATTTCTCAGTATGAGCTTTACTTGTCTTTCCCAACCCAGTCTGCTGAATCCCCAAGCCCATTTATAAAGGCATCACTGTTTTAGTGATTTATCATAGGCCCACACTATGGGGGTCTTGGCTCCCCAGTCTGATAGTCACACATTTTGAGTGCACCTCACTCTCTACTCTAGGGCACTCACATTGCTCCACAAATGCAATTTCCCCCCAACCCCACCTTCTCCCCGACACATGCTTCAGCCCTCACACTATCTCATTCCTTGTTTACGTCTGCCTATGACGTCAGCAAGTTCCCATAATACAATGCCTTAGCCCTCACACAGGTGCCCTGTCCACACGTGCTGCTTGATCCCAACCACCGCAAACAGCTCCTCAACGCCTGTCTCCATCTACAGTTCCCCAGTGCTCAGCTCCAAGAGCGCAGCGACCCTCCTCCCCTGACCCTAAAATAGCCCGGGCCACACTCACTGCGCCCGTTGGACCGGATGAAGTGGGTGGCCTGCTCAGGACCCCCTGGCTCACGGGCATACACGTGGTGCTGCACACTGAGGTTGCTGCCCTGCAGGGCCTCAAAGACGCCCTCGATGGTGAAGTAGTGCGGCCGGTCGTCTGTGCGAGCGTCCAGGTACAGCAAGGCAGCGCGGGTAGTCCAATTGAAGTGCCCGTGCAATGTCACTACAAACTCACCCAGCTTGGGAGCAGAGGGGCCAGTGCGCACCAGGGTACGATAATGCTCATTCTTAGCCGCAAAACCAGAGGCCACAGCACCCGCAGTCAGCAAGGGAAGGTGCCAGTGAGAGGCAAAGCGGGCCACAGAGGCAGCGGGGTACACGCAACCGGGGCCCAACAGCAGGTCAGGGTCATGGTACAGCTTGAGGTCCACCGCGCGCAGCGGTGCCAGGTACTCAGAGCAGGCGCCATCTAGTTCAGAGCTGACAAACCGCAAGTCCACGGGCAGTGCCCTGCCCAGCGCTTCCACAGCTAGTGCCACAGCAGGACCCACCCGTGGCCAGGCCCAGGCATAGCTCAGGTTGTGTTCTGGCAGCACCACTGCCAGCGTCAGGTTCCGTGCCAAGGGAGGACGCACCCCACCTGCCAGGGCTGCCACCAACAGCAGGAGTGATGGCAGTGCCATGGGGAGAAAGCAGAAGTCCCACCCCCCCCAGAGCCTGGGGCCACTCTGGCCTACCCTGGAGGCACAAGCACCACCCAGCCTGGAACCTGGGGAAGACGGCGGGGAGAGAAGTGAGGGCAAGCTAGACAGGCAGGGATCAAAAGTGGTGGGTGGGAGAGGAGGAGATGGAGGAAGGCCCAGGGTGGGTGAGGAGTGGGTCTGCCCGCCTGCCTAGGGCAAGGACCCAGGACCAAGAGCAGGGTGGCAGGAGGAGGACGGGCCGAGGGGGCTGCGACTGGGATGGGGGCAGTGAGGGGTGAAGCAGGTTTTTGAATCTACAGTTCAGAAGGAGAAGGGGATCCGAGGCTGGGATGGGGTGGGGGTTGGGGGGGAGGCTGGTAAAAAGAAAAGGCCTGGGGGTACCTCCCAGCCGAAGGGGCTGGGAGGGCAGAGAGCGGCGACCACGGGGGTAAGGTGGGAGGGGGCCCGCACCGCGGAAAGACTGGGACCATGGGCGGGCGGGGAGCGAAGCGAGGCCTGGGCCGGAGGGGAGTCAGGCAGGGGTGAAGCTCCCTGTGAAGGCTTCTCCTGACGCTCCAGCTCGGACTAACGGGCCCAGGGCGCTGGTCCCATCCGGGGCTGCGGCGGCCCCACCCGCGTCCCAGCTCCTCTCTGCTCCGCTCCGCCGGCCCGGGCTGCAGGCGCTGCCCGGCGCTTCCTCCCGCCCCCCGCCGGGGCCCCCGGCGCCGCTCGTCCAGGTCAGGTCGCCGCGGCCCGGCCCGTCTCCGCTCGCTGCGCCGGCGGCGGCGGCGGCCAGTGTGACTCCCCGGGCGAGCTGCCCGCCCCGCCCGCGCCTCCCCGCCCCCTCCCCGCGGCCCCGCCCCACCCTCCGGCGCCTGCCGTCTCCCCGCCTCCACCCCCCAACGGGGCGCCAAGGGACCTCCCAGGTCTCAACCCCCCGGTGACAATTCGGGGGCTCCACCCGGGGCCTCGCAGGCCGGCGAGGTTTCCGGGTGTCCCTTCAGTTTAAGGGCCTACCCCTGTCTCCCCCAGGCCCCTGGGCTCGCTCGCTCTCTCCATCTCACACTGTCCTGCCGGCCCGGAGCCTCTCTTCCCACACCCCTCAGGGGCCCTCCCTTGTTAGGGTCCCCTCTCCTAACTCCGCAGGGTCCCTCAAACACTCCAGTCTCCAGGAAGCAGCCAGGAATCCCCAGCTATTTGGAATCTTCGCGAGTCCTCCACCTAGGAAACCATACCACCCTCCTCACTGCCAGGAACCTCTCGCTCCTGCACCAGTAAGACATGCCTGCTGGCTGAAGACTGGCCCCTCCAGGACCAAGGGGCACCCAGGATCGATTTTTCCTGCGTTCTTACAATGCCCATGAGTCTCCTTCTTCCTTAGGACTCAACACTCCTCCGAGCTCCCTCTTCCCACCCCATGCCCCCCGCGTGCCCTCCGTGTCCTTAGAGGCCGGCCCGCCACAGCCCACTGGGCTCCCACCATACCATCTGCTCCAGGGCAGGAGCCCAGAACAGACTCTTGTCTCTTTTGTGTCGCGACACAGCACAGGCTAGCACCCGATAAAAGCTCATGGATTGACTAAGCAGAACAGTCCCCCAGCAAGAGAAGTCTACTGTATCCCCCTTGGGTTCCACGCCACTCCCAAGCTTCCAACCTAGAAGGCTCACCCCAGATACCCCATATCTGGAGTGCTGATCTGATTCTGAGGAACAGCTTGCGAGGGGTGATATGATTGCTGGGAGGGACTGCTATGGGACCTTGGGGAGTTTTTCTCAGTTGTCATAAAGGACATGCACATAAACCCATTCTCCTCCCCCTGCCAAGAGCCACAGTTTGTCTCCCCCTTCAAGCTGCTTCTCCAGAAATCACAGTGCCAAGAAGCTGAGAGAGCTTCTGGGTAGTGGGAGGGAGGCCAGGGTGGGAGTGCGGGGAGAGGAGGGGGTGTAGTTTCTCTGAGATGAAGGCGACACCTAGTGGTTTTGGGGGGAAATTTAAGGACAATGCTATTTTATTCTTAGGTAGGCTGTTTCTTTATTGAACACTGGCTACCTAGCACAGTGGCAGGGAGGGGTGAATTAAAAGGAAAAAAAAAAGGGGGCTGAATGATGCAGCCCTTCCCTTTAAGGAACATATAATTGGGTCCCTGAGGGTCCAAGACCAAAGGCAAGCCCCCCAACAACTGTCTTTTGCCCCAAGCCCAGTAGAAGTAGAAGTAAGCTCCTTTTTTAACAAGGAGGGATGGCAACTCCAGTTCCAGCTTCCAACACTGGTAGTGAAAAGGATTTTCGTTTTCTCTGAGCAAGGAAAAGAAGGATAGAAGGGTGATGGGGAAAGACATGGCCCTAACTTTAGACCAAGCCAACCAAATAACACTTATAAAGCAACTACACACAGCTTAATGAGAGAAGCAAATCCCAAATGACACAATCTCTGCCAGAATCACAGAATGTCAGGGCTAGGAGGAATTTTATAAATATGTTGTTCAGTCCCCTCTTGTAAAGATAATTGAAACTGAGTCCCAGAGGGGGAAGTCACATAGCTTCCTCCCCCAACCCGACTTGGCTTTTAATAACAGAGCAGAGACTAAAATCAGGTTTGCTGGTCTCTAAGGTGGAGCTCTGTACAGCTATCCCACTGACTCATGGAACTCACCATGTGAAGCCAAGCTTACAGGGTAATGGCCACTGAAGACCCAGACAAGTCTCTCTGGAACACCTGCAGACCCAACTAAGGACCAATCACCACTGTTGCCCAGACTCCCAAACAAGTTCAAGTGAGTGGTATGTCATTTCAAGCATCTTTCTCACTCCCTCTTCCTTCCAGCTGGCCACTAATACTAAAAAGGGGGAAAGGGCAGAGAAAGAAAAGTTAATCGCTTAATGTATGAAAGGCAGTAAAAAGGTTTTGTTTTTCATTTGGGGAAAGAGGGTTGAAAATGTTAGGTAAATGAAAACTTTGGTTACCTATACATTCAAATTATCTAAGTCATCACTGCTCTCACTGATGTGGACAGTAAGGTTTTGGCTATATTTGGTGACTTCACTGCAGCTCATACAAAGCCTGGGAAATCTAAAGATCCTGCTGGCCTGAGTAGCACCCAGTTAGGATCCAACTTTCTCTCTGTCAGGTTGATAATGCCTCTTTTGCAGACACCATCTATAATTTCTTCTGCGCCAGGGCCAGCCCAAACACCTCATTTCAAATCCAGAACAAAACTGTGGAACATCAGATCAGCTAGCTGCTAGACGCTGCTGTGGTTTCCAAGCTGCCCTGTTCCTTAGTGGAAAGAAATCCTGACCTCAGTCACTCTCAGGCCTAAGGAACCTCAAGACCCTTGCTGAGTCCTGTAACCACCGTAGGATTTAGGCTCATGCTGATCTCCATGACAAGCCTTGATGCTGCAAATTGACTCCCAGTTCAGCATTCAGCAGTTTTATAACTTACCTGATGTTACAGCTAACTCTGGACCCTCAGGTTTGCTCTACACCAGACAATGCCTTGGGTCTATGATTCCAGAGAAACAAAACACCTTCCAGCCTTCTCTCTGCTTGACTCACCTGACTTGCTGAACAAGGCTTTGATTATATGTGATTGTCTACTGCACACAAGACAGACAGGTCCAGGAGAACCTGCCAACAGAGGGAAGAGAACAGCCATGGAAACTAAGATAAAATGAGGCAGAAAAGATACATTTCAAATGCAGCATTTCAATGAGGGAGAGGAGGAAGCAGTGTAAAAAGAGAAACATAGTGAAATATACTGATGACAAAGAAAAACTTTACTAAAATTCTGCATTATTTCTTTTAGCCCCACCAAGGGAGAGGGAGAATCCTGAAAACAGGTCAAACCCCCATTATTGCTCACGTGGCCCCCTCCCCTCCCTACTTCCCTCTCTCCATATAGCAGCGCAGTCTGGTTCTAGACCTTAGGTCCAGTTCATTCCCCTTCTCATAATATTCAATAACCTTAAAGAGCTGCTGTTATTGTTTAAAGAGTCAGGGTTTTTACTTCGAATTTACACACTGCTTTCTTTTAGAGTTAAAAAGTTTTTACATTTAAAATATTTTCAAATCATATCTCACCTTCTAACTTACCTGTCTAGATATGTATTCTAAGAGTTGAACTGATACCATACTCTAAGGGTCAGAAATACCAGTTTTGTGAAAAGACAGTCCAGAAGAGTAGTTTTTCTATGGAAAATCCTTCATAGAGAGCCAGTGATTCCTAAAAAGGAATTTTAGAATTGTCAGGAGAATTTATCTTCAAGATGATTCAAGGTCCAAGCGAACTCATTTTTCACTCATTTGCTCCAACCAAGCTCAAAGCAGCACCTCTGTGAGTGTCCAGAAAGGTCCCAGTGGCATCCGTGGCTCTCCCACACTTGGCCTGTTTCCCAGGTACATGTACTGCTTCCCTATGTTCCTATTAGCACCCTTCACCATTATTATCAAGCCCAGTAATTACCACCCCTGGGGATCATCTGATAGCATAAAGGCTCAACTACAATATTCTCTGTTCTATTTCCTTCTCCAGGCCACTTAAAATTCTGTCTGCACAAAAACTTCTACTAAGAAAAAGTGGTATGCGTTCCCTCACTTTTTAAGTCCTGCTCAATTTACAAATATCTCACATAAAAAGAAGCAACGGGTCCTAGCTGGTCTGGCTCAGCAGTTAGAGTGTCGGCCCACAGACCGAAGGGCCCCAGGTTCAATTCCGGCCAAGGTCACAGTCCCCAGCCCTGCTTGGCGAGCGGGAGGCAACCCATCAATGTGCTCTCACATCTATATCCCCCCGCCCCCATCCTTCCACTTTCTCTGAAAAGCAATGGAAAAAATATCCTAGGGTGAGGATTTTTTAAAAAGCAGCAACAAAGGAAGCATGATCACAACAGCTTCTAGGGAACTGACATGTGTTCATCACTATTTTGTTCTGCTCTACTTAGAATTTTTCTAGAGAAGCCAAAGACTGGAAGAGGAGGGGAAATCTGAAGCAAGGTTTGACAAAACTGTATTCTTTTGTGTGGCTGCAATATGTCAACACAAACAAAAAGAGTAGTTGGCCGTGGTGATGTAGGGTTGGTTGACAGACAGGCTAAAGGCAGGAAGACCAGTTTAGAGGCTTCTGGAGAAATCTAACCAGGAGATGCTAAGTGCCCTGTCTGGGATGATGGACCAATAATAAAGAGAGAGAAACAAATATGAGATAATCTGAAGGAAGAAACAACAGGACTTGGTGGTAGTCAGGATCTACTGGATAAAGAGGAAAGATGACTCTCTAAGGCAGGGATCACAGAGGCAAAGGCCAGCAGAGAATGTAAGTGTGAGAAGCAGCTGGGTGGCGATTTGCAAACCAGAAAGCCCTGCTCCCTCTAAAGTGGGTGCCGCCACTGTGGGATGGGGCCCAGAGCTGCCATTTCTTACATTTTTCCTTCGGACTGTTGCAACAGCCTCTGTGACAAATCCCTGGGCCTCCCATCTCACCTCCCTCCAGTTCATTCTCCACAGTGTGTTCAGATGCCAAAGTGACCTTTTGAAACAAAAACCTAATTATGTCACTTCACTGCTTAAAATCCTTAAAAGGTTCCCCATGAAAGCTGTGTTTTTCAAACTGTTATTTTTAGCAGCAAAACCCTTCTTTCAAACAAAAGCTTAAGCATAAAACAGAAAAGAAGTCCAGCTGTTACAGATGAAGTAGCAGTGGTAGACCCAGAAACAGGGTCCCTTGCCCTTAGTGCCTTCCGAGACCCTGACCCTCTGGGTGGTGCCCTTCAAAAGGGGCAGCACAGAAAGATGTCCCAAGGGGTATTCAAAGGAATCCATTTCCAGGTCCTCATCTTGCACGTGCACTCTTCCCTAAAACTGATCTGCCCGAGAACGGGCCTGTGTCACACAGTCCTCCTCCCACTTTACAAAAGAAAGGCTTGTCCCTTGCCCTTGCCAATCTTATTATGATGAACTGTTCTAGGGTGTAAAAACGGCAGGGACCCAAAGCAAAGGGATGTATAAATGAAGATACTAGTCTAGGGAAATTTAAAGATTAATCAAGGTAACTTAAACTAATGGGGCTTCCTGCCTTCTCCCACCATGTTTATACATCTGTTAAGGGTAAAACTTGGCATTGGAAATGGGGGGTGTTTAGCTCATGCTGGGCTTCCCTACAATCAGCACAGCCGAAGGAGACTACATTAGTGACATACTTCCTTTTAAAAGTAATGAGTACACTAAAATAGTTGTATTGTACTGTATATAAATTATAGTTCAATGACTTGACTTCAAACAAACAAACAAAAATTGTAATTGGAAAGTTTTGCAGGCTACCAAAAAGTTCAAATACACTGAATAAAAAGCGTGGATAAAAGTTAAGTAATTTATTTTGTATTTGGCATGCTTGATTCAGTAAGGTTTTAGTCTACTTTATCAAGTCATCATGAGATATTTATTATGATTACAGTCAATCCTCAGCTGATTTCAACTTATAAAGTGACTGATGTTTTCTATCTCCTGTTAACAAGTCATAAATTTAAACTTGTGATAATAAATGTAAGAATTCCACTTAAAACTGTGCAAGAGGGTTATTATTACTTTAGGGAGCTCATGAGCAAAAAAGTTTTGAGCTCTGGGGCTCAAAATAATGTTTTGAAAATCATTGGCTACATAGTAACTCAACCCTATCAGACCTAAGTCTCTCTTCTTCAAATAAATATTTTAAATAACAGCACCTTTACTGATCTAAAATTAAATTCATAGATAACACAACCTATCTATACACGTAATTTCAAAACACCAAAAATGTCCTAGCTGTAATATAAAAGAGGAATAAAAGACAATAATAATAATAGGTATTTCAAATCATAAATGGTTGGACCTGACTATTTAAGACTTAAGGAAGCACTCAGATGTGTGTACATAACTATAAAAAATGAGTAAGTTAGGGTGTAAGAGAATTAAGATCAGAAGCCATTACATTAAAAAACGTGCTAGATTAAACACTAGTGTTAGGATAAGCAATCATAGACCAGATTTATTTATATAAAACACCCTGTACAAAAGTTTGGTGGAACATTAGAAAATTATGCAAGATTCAGGACTTCTAAATCATACAGAATTCAGGACATTTATTTGACATCCAAAATGCATTGCCAGTGTTGAAGTACAAAGATTAACAGGATAAAATTTCTTCTCTCATGGAATACCTGACTGAGAGGAGTAGGTAGAAAGGTTAATACTTATTTTAAAACAATATGTTCTTAATTATGTGGAAATGTTCTCACATTGCACATTGCACAGAGTCCAGCATCTGTAGCTCCCAACTACTAAAATGCCAGTAAATTCCACCTCCTATCACTATAGCAATCAAAAATGCCCCACAAATGTCCCAAATGCCCCTCCAGGGCAGTACCACTGCTGTTAAGAACCACTGGCCTACAGGGTAGAGAGCAAGCATGTCAGCCCATTGGGATTCGGCTCTGGCCTTCCTCTCAGCCTCCCCTGCTGCTACGTCTGCCTTCTAAACATGCAGAACTATTCTTAGTTCTCTAAGTGGGCCGCATTAGTTCATCAGCCTGAAATGTCTTATCTTCCCTTGACTTCTAACTACTCTTCTCTGAGTCCTTCCACCCCAATTTTTATAACCCTTCATACACTGTTTTTAAAATAGGCAGCTACTTTCTACCTACCCCACTGGATTGCGTGTTCCATGAAGGAAAGAATGCTATCATGTTTAATCTTTGTGCCTCAACACTGGCAATACATTTTAGAGTCAAATAAATGTTCTCTCAATGAGTAAATAAGAGTACAGATGAACGGATTCACTTGATAGGAAAAGGAATATTTCCCCTGAGACTGCAGGCAAAGATGGGACAATGGATTCAAGGATGGATTTAGTGATAGCTAAATTTATCTACTGAGCTTTGAACTTAGGTATAAGCATAACCTCCCACCCTATCACAGTCTTCTTTATCTATGCCATGACAAATGTCTCCTTCCCACTCGTCACAACAGCATGAACAGATTCTACAACTCTCTGCTCCCTTTTGGTTATGTGAAAAAACTCAGTCCAATCCAAATGGTTTAAAACTCGAATCTGCGGTCCAATGTAGAACTCATCTCCTCCCCTTTTCCAGTCCAAGCTTGAGCCATGACTTAAGGAACCTGAAGTAGGCAGGAGAATATGGTCCCTTCTGTGGCTTCTCCTCTTCCTCTTCTAGTTCTCTAGAAGGTTCTCTAGAAGGGTTCTAGCTCTTCAGGGGTTGGGCACCAGGAGGAAAACAGAGAGGAAAGAGATAGTTGTCTCTTCAGTTAACAGGGTAGTTACTGCAAATCACTGCTGGCTGTGGATGACAGGCCATCCCAGCCCGTTTTCCGGCAGATGTCAAAATGCCAGACCTCTTATGGTGCACTTGTGTGTGTTCTTTAGAAAGTCCTGTGAGGCCTCTCCACTGAACTGAGCTCTAATACAGACAACCCTGCTCCAAGTCATCTCCTTTAGCCCTTTCTACCTCCTGTCCAGCAGGAAGCCTCTTGGATGGGCTACCAGCAAGACCGCTGGGGTCAGCTTTCTCAGCGTCCCTTTGACCACAAGAAACTCATGTGCGTTTGCTAAGCCAAACAGAAATAAATACAGGCTATTCCACCGCCAGAACCACCTGTCGTTCCACCTCTCTCTAATTTCCTTTCCTCTTCCCAGATAAATGCAAAGCTGACAAAGTCCACTGTCCGAACATACAGCCTAACCAGGGAATGTGAAATCGGTCTCTTTCATGTGGACTCTCTTTGATACCTTCTTGCTTGGTTGGGCGGAGGGGGGGAAGTACTCCCTGCTGGGCTCATGACTCCCTCCCTTGAGTTATCTTGTATCTTAGACGGGGAATGAGGTGGGTTGATGAGGGATGGGTGGGGTTAGTTGTTGGAAGTATCAGGGCTAGTTCTGCAACCTCTTTATAAGCCCTGGAGAGAGTATCTGACATTAATTATTAACAACTCTCTCTAGAATGTGTGGTACTTAGAGCTTCTTTGTCCCCGTCTTTGAACCCCAGTAACTAATTTCAGGGAAATAGAAAAAATCAACTCAATATGTTCTACAATATGCTGAAGTGAAGGAAAGATTATATGAAATAAGGAGCTCAACTGCATTCCTATATGAAGAGGCAAGGTCATCTTCTGAGTGAGAGAAAGAACCAGGAGTTGAAGGTTCAGGCAGAATAAAGAAAGAAGACAGAGACAGACTGGGGATAGAATACTGGATGAAAGCCATGGACACTTTCTTTCCAATAAAAAAAGGGCACATATGCATATAAAAAATTTTGCATATTATTTCAGGGCTGCTTATTAAAATACATACATGCACACACATTTGGATGAAAATTGGGCTCCCAAAACAACAGGTATGATATACATGACTGCAAAGACTCCATGTAAATAGATGAGTCAGTCATCATCCTCAAACACCTGCTAGGTCCCTAAGAGAGAAAAATGGAGTGGTAATGTGACACCAGCCTCTCCCACCAAATGACAGCTGAGAAAATCTCCGACCAATTATTGAAAGTAACTCAGGCCCAGCCGGGTGGCTCAGTTGGTTGTAGCATACGCCAAAAGGTTGCAGGTTCCATTTCTGATCAGGGCACATACGTAGGTCGTGGGTTTGATTGATCCCCAGTCAGGCACATATGGGAGGCAACGTTTCCCTCTCCCCCCCCCCAAAATCAATAAACATATCCTTAGGTGAGGATATATTTTTAAAAATGTAAGTAACTGAATTGTCTAACAACTAAAGCAGAGAAGGTTGCAGTTAAGAAAACAAGAGAAGAGCCCTAATGTTTTTCTTTCAAATCTAAGCTTTACACTAACCTGACAGAGGTCAATAAACAGGTTCCAAGAACCCCATATTCAAACCAATTTACAATGACAATAAATGTCTGAGTACCTTGTTAAATTGAAAAGGATTAGATAAGTGCCCATTATCACAGTAATCATTGTGGCGATTTCCTACCCCAAAATGAAGCAGGCTGTCCCTACCATCAGCAATCTAAGGGCATATTCTAGAGAGGTGAGATGTTCTAAAAGAATGAGTTTACTTATTTTCTTAAGATCATGCAAAGGTTTTCAAATCTTTTATCTCTTTGTTGAAAACTCTAAGGAGGGGAGAAAGTCATTGACACGACCAGAAGACAGTTTAGAAACTGTTAAATTCAGTTCAATATAACAAGTATTTGTTGAGGGCCTTCAGAGGTAATTTGATTCCCTGCCCCACCCACCCTTAGGAAGTAAACCAACTAGGAAGGGGCAAGAGCCAGTTTATGGGACAGAGCGGTTATATATATGACTGTGAAGTCGTAAATGGATGTGAGTCTCCCCCCCCCCCCCCCTCCCGGCCCTATCCAACCCCTTCAGTCCTCCGCCTGTTTATCAGATCCGCAGAAGACTGGAGTCAGAAGGAAGGAAGAGCATTTCTTCCCCTGCTCTCTCTGCCTTGGCCAACATCTCTGACAGAAGCTGTGTGTCCCCTATGGCCCCAGCTTCCCTGAGGTAGGCCCTTCCAAGTTCCAGCCTCTAACTTATCCTGGCTCCTGGGTTCCCTCTCCTCCTACCTTCAGCTTAGGGGTGACAGAAAATTCCTGCTGTTGCTAATCTCTGGGTTGCCTCACCTTCCCTTGAATGGCTTCCCAGCTCTTTTTTCACTTTCATAGTTAATCCTTTGGGTAAAACTCCCTTTGGCTTAAATACTTAGAGTGATTTCTGTTTTCCTGGCTGGACTCTAAATGTGGTAGCTAAATCAAAAATGCATTCACTGATACTGAGAGCAAAGGCTCTGATTCCAAAATTGCTAAATTCAAAGTTCACTGCTCTTGTTGTGAGTCCAGACTGAGTTACACAGAGGAGTGAATTGATTTTTCTCTTCTCCCAAAAGAACACAGTAGAAAAAAGGAATTTGGGGGAAAGACAGAGAAAGGAGTATTATGGGCTTCATTCCCCCAGGATAATATGGGGAGGGGACTGCTGACACTCATAAGGACATGGACATGATTGAGTCCCCCTTAAAATTTAGGATGAGTCAAGAGGAGCCTGTACCTGCACAGAGCTAGGTTAAGACCTTTAGAAACCCAAAACACTGAAAGGTTATTGTATCCCACCCCTTAAAGAATAAATGAAAATAAAATCAATCCGTACAATGTATGTGTAAGGAAATGAAATAAATTCAGATGTTTCACACTTAAAATATGTATCAAAATCTTTTCCTCCAAATCTGTTTGGTGGCCTTGTTTTCCCGGTGCCCTAGGCACACACTTTGCCCGTTGGGTCATCCAGTGACAGGCCCCTGCAGCCTGCCCTCTCCAGAGCTCTGGTGGCCAGCCTCTCAGGGATGGTGCATGCGGCTGGAGGCTGTCTCCTGAGGACCCAGGAGTGATGAGAAGGGATTTTTAAATTCACGTGGTCCCAACGGGAGCTGTGGGCTTTGGAAGGGAAGGCGAGCTGGTGTGCCAACCCTAACAGGACTTTCTGGAAGAGCAAGAGGATGTACAGGGTTCACCAGCTGGTGGTGAGATATGCAATGCATGTGTGTCTAAGGGGTTATCCATGTGCGTAAAAAGCTAATGCACCATCTATCAAAACCACCACTGGCCATCATCTTCTTTGAACCAACTGTGGGGAAGGGGAGAGCAAGACAAGCTTTGTTGCAGAGAGAGGAAGTGACCCAGAGGAGACTGATAACAAGGACACAAGCCTCTTCTACAAGGGCCTGGCCGTGCATGGCAGGGAATAGGCAGAAAGCCCGGAGATGGAGCTTCAGATTGGACTGGGAGTTATGAATCTTAGTTTTCTCTCTTCTCCTCCCCCCCTGCCCTTTCTTTCTCTCTGGATCAGACCAAATATACCTGAAAGATACAGTATCCCTGGGAGGGAAACATCAGGCCTAAAAATAAAATTTCAAAATCTCTGCACTTCCAAGTCTGGCTGTGCACTCTGTACCAATTACCTATTTATCCACCTTCATGGTTTTAGCTAGTGCCAGAGGTTGACAATGCCGAGATTTCTATCTCCAGCTTTACTTGCCTTTATGTGATTCCTGCTGATTCCTGCTGCCTTGAACGCCCTCCCCACTCCCATCCCGTTTTGCGTATTCAAATCCTAACCATTCTTCAAGGTCTGGTTCACATGCTGCCTTGGGTTAGAGGATTGTCTTTCACCTGAACCTTCAGTGTCTTATCTGTATCTCTTGCGTGGAGGCTTTCACTTTTGGCCTGCACTGAGTAATGTGGGTGCTTCTCATCCCTCCTGCCAGGCAGTAAGCTACTTGAAAACAGAAGACATGTTTTATTCATCTTTGGATCCCCTTAGCACCTAGAGTATTTGTTGATGGAAAGAGCACTATCCTTCAGAGCCTAGATGATTACTTCCAAAATGATATCTTTAAAAAACTCTTTCTGAATTCCACTTGTGATGCTGCCTTCAATCAGTCTCACTAATAACTATTGCTAATGTTTATTTTGTGCCTATGCCAACTACTGTGCCATGAGTGTTGCATCTAGTATCTTATTTGACCTGCCTAACAACCCTCTAAGACAGGTACTATTATAGTCCCCATTTGGTAAAGACACAGACCTAGAGACATTAACCAACTACCCACAACTACCTAGTTTGTAAGTGACAGAACAGGGATATGATCACTTCAGAGTCCCATCTACATTCAGCTAAAAACAGTAGCACCCAGATTGGTCATCCACTTCATTAAACCAATTTAGAATAATTTTTAGCTCTTTTGATAAAATTTATCTTCAAAGAATTATTATTTACCACATATGTATATATACATATGTATAC
Source organism: Miniopterus natalensis (assembly GCF_054644295.1). Lineage (NCBI taxonomy): Eukaryota > Metazoa > Chordata > Mammalia > Chiroptera > Miniopteridae > Miniopterus > Miniopterus natalensis. The sequence goes on along the minus strand of NC_142092.1, from coordinate 47,942,900 downwards.
ATATATACATATATATAATTTTTAAATTTTTTATTATATTTGAATTCTCACCTGAGGATATTTTTTCCATTGCTTTTCAGAGAGAGTGGAAGGGAGAGAAAGAGGAAAACATCAATGTGAGAGACACATCAACTGATTGCCTCCTGCACGCACCCCCAGGGCTCAGGATGGAGCCTGCAACGGAGCTACGTGCCCTTGGCCAGAATCGAACCCAGGATCCTTTGGTCCGAAGGCTGATGCCCTAACAACCACTGAGCCGAACTGGCAAGTGCCATATGTGTAATTTTAAACTGGCTATAAAATTAAAATGAAAAACTATTTTTTCATCTATAAAAACTGTTTTAGAAATAATAATACCTAATGCTAGCAAGTGTGCAGGAAAATGATATTCTCATAACTGTTCGTGAGGTATGATCTGGTATAACTTTAAAAAGCAGCTTGGCAATCTCCATCAAAAGCCTTTAAAACATTTTTACCACTAACCCATCAATTCCACTTCAAGAATTTAGCTAAAGAAAATCACAGATTTAGCCACAAAGATACTAACACAGTCTTGTCTTTAATAATGAAAAATTAGGAGAGATCTAAATTTCTAATTATAGGGCACTGTGTAATTAAATTATATTACCCTTATACATTAAAATCCAAGTGGCCCATTAAACACTATTCCAGAGATGTGTGATAAGAAAAATTGTTTACCACACACCATCAGGTGAAAATAGAATGTTGAAAGATGTATGGAACAAACCCAGTTTCATTAAAAGCACACACACACGCAGAAGAATCTGGAATGAAATAAATCAAAATGTTGAGAATGGCTATCCTTGGACAGTATGGATTAGAATTTTATATTTAACTGTATTTTCAATGATTATGTATTGGTTTTGTAGTAAGAAATATGAGGGTATTTTCTCTTTTAAAAGGTGTCATGGCGATGAAAAGATACCAAAAAAATTTTTATATCATTAAAATAAGTCTGTAGTTTCCATTTAACAAATATACCAATAAAAATTCATGTAGCTTTTATATATAAATTACTGGTATATTTGTTTACAAAGACATATTACCTAAAACACTTTATGCCTTTTATACAACCCTACTGCAGTCAGCATGCAGCTCAACAAATATTTGTGGAATCGAATTAGTGTAAAATTTTTATAAACAATCTAGATGAGGAAGAACACTGAAGTTCCCAGTTTATAGATGGCAGCAAGCTCCTCCACTATACCTCAATCACATTGGACACTGTTGACCACCACCTTCTTTTAAATTATTATTTTTTTAATTTTTGTTTAAAATATTACAGATGTCCCTTTTTCTCCCCAATGACCCGTTCCACCCCATTCCATGTCCCTCCCCAGTCCCTCTCCCCACCATTGTCCGTGTCCTTGGGTTGTGCATAGATGCATATAAATTCTTTGGTTACTCTCTTCCCCTCCACCCACCTGCACTCCTCCATCCCTCTGACATTCGTCAGTCTCATCGATGCTTCCATGTCATTGAATCTATTCTGGTCATAAGTTTATTAAGTTCTTTAGATTCCATATATAAGCGAGATCATGTGATGTTTGTCTTTCTCTGCCTGGCTTATTTCACTTAGCATAATATTCTCCAGGTCCATCCACACTGTCCCAAAGGGTATGAGATCCTTCTTTCAGCTGCGTAGTATTCCATGGTGTAAATGTCACCCAGCTTTTTTACCCACTCATCTACTGATGGGCACTTGGGCTGCTTCCCATCACCTTCTTCTTAAAACTCTTACCATGGCTTCTGCCACAGCTCATTCTCCCAGTCATCCTTCCATCTCACTGCCCGGTGATCTCTCAGTCCAGCAAAGACCCTCTTCCTCCTTTGAACTGTAGGCTTCCCACCCCCATGCCTTAGTTTTCGGCTTTCTGCATTCTCCTTCCCATACTCACTTCCTTGGTGAGTTCACCCACAGTCATGGCATTAGCTATCACCTCAATGGGGATAATTTCAGGGACATGACCTTATTTCATTGGGTGTGGACATGTGTGCTGTCATTGCTACATGTATAAGGTATTTTGATATTGCACAACAGCAATGACTAGAATTTTACAGTACAGCTCACAAGGGAAAGATTGCTTGGAGGATCTGCGGAAGAGTTGTTGGCATCAATGGCAATGAACTCCTTCCCCCTCCCCATAAAGTAAACCAAATAAAAATACATAAATTGAAAAAAAAGTCAGCAAAGCATGTGCTTGAAATGGTCAGGTTAATGGTGTCATATCTGGTTTGGAGATAGAAGAAACTAAGTAAATGAAATGATCAGCCAAAGATTTTTTAAAAAGGTCCTAGATTCTACATTTACAAAACTCGCTTATATGAACAAAGTACATGTTTATTATTCCCATCTTTTCGGTTTCTGGTGGTCAGTCCTAGTCAGCAAATCACATTACTATGTGGACTCAGCTTCAAGACAAATCTTCTGCCTCCCTCCGCCTTCCAATCAGATTTCTGTCCTTAAGCTTCTCCTATATAGAAATTGCAAGACACCACTGGGCCTACAAATTCATTATTTATACTCAGGGTATGTTAATCATGGGTCCTGAAATAAGCTAAGGTCTATAGGCATCCCTTGCACCCAGTGCCCAAACATAAAAGTTACAGACTTTTGGAACAGGAAGACAGCAATTTTTGGCTAATTTCTGACTAATCCTTGCAGGAAACAAACAAAAGCATATGGTGGAGAGCTCCATAGATTATTACTGAAAAAGTACAGCATGCAGAAAAAGTGGGTGCCAACAGAAATAACAGACCACAAGAATCTATCCATGGGTTTGACAGGGTCAGGCGTAGTGGATGTGTTTCAACCACATGGTTCTTCCTTGGCAATGGGTGCAGCCAGTGCTGGGACAGTGGTGGTGCTGAGGCAGGTACGCATGCAGCCGAGTGCCCGGAGCTACCTGCCCAGCCAGGCCACATGCCGCTGGCATCTATCCTAACTTTCCTTGGGTGGGCCCAATCAGCCCCCTTTGGAAACAGGTACACGGGCCTGCATCATTCTACATTCGGTCCTGCCTTACCTCGTCAAAGGTGGAATGAGCTAACTGGTACCCTCTACTCACATGAAGATCTTCTACATCTTCACAGTTGCTGATACCACATCTTTCAGTGGTCCCCAAACCAGTTTAACACAGTCAGGTCTGATCGTTTCAAGTCTTCAAGGCACTGCTCAGACTCTCCTGAATAAAAACTGGTCTCTCAGAGAGCTGCCCCTCCCCTGCGTCACTACCTGAGATGGATGTAAGAGGGGAAGGGGACTTTGCAGCAGCAGGAGAGTTGGACTCCTTGAGCAAGTGGTCCTCTGGCTTCCTACATCCAGGGAAGTGTTTCTGTGCCGTTTGCTGCTTACTCTGCTGGCAATCACAGCCCAACTCTGTGGCTGGTATAACCCTAGGATCCCTCTCAGCCTAAAAATAGCCTGAATGTGCCCTCTGGCAAAATACACTGCACTGTCTTCCCCTGGCATTATTTTTCTGAGTCTAGTTGTGATACCTATCACACCCCTCCGATGCCTGTGTACTGAGCACAGACGCAACAGAAACCCTTCATACAGTCTCTGCACCAAGGGCTTTCCCTGTGCATGTGGGAAATGCCCCACATGTTGACCTCCAGGGTCAGATGTTTTCAAAAAGTCTCACTGATGCCTCTTTCAAAATATATCTCCAGCCCAGTCGGCGTGGCTCAGTGGTTGATCACCCACCTGTGATCCAGGAGATCTTGGTTCGATTCCCCACCAGGGCACATGCCCGGGTTGCCGGCTCGATCCCTAGTCGGGGGTGTGCAGGAGGCAGCCGATCAATGACTCTCTCATCACTGATGTTTCTCTCTCTCTCTTCCTCTCCCTTCCTCTCTCTGAAATCAATAAAGATACATTAAAAAAAAACAAAAAAAACCCCACATATATATATGTTTATCTCCAGTCCAGCCTGTGCGCTTGTTGTTGAGGGTCAGGGCACATGCGAGGTGGTGGGCTCAATCTTAGATTTCACAAAATTTTAAACTTCTGCTCTTCAAAAGACACCATAAAGTAAATAAAAAGGTGATACAGATGAAGCCACGTTGACACTGAAATGTTCATTTTTTTAAAAAATCATTAAAAATAAAAGGCCAATCCACAGACTGGGGAGAAATATTTTTAATTCATATTCTCACAAAGGACTGTACCCAGAATACATAAAGACCTCTTACAATGCAATAACAAGAAGCCAATTTTTTAAATGGACAAAACATTTAAATAGACTCAAGCAAACATGACATATTGGTGGAAACAAGGATATGAAAAAGTGTTCAATATTATTACTCACTGGGGAAATGCAAATTAAAACCACAACAAGATACCAACACACACCTACTAGGATGATTTTTATTTTTTTTTAAACTAGTAATACCAAGTGCTGATGAGGAATCAGAGGAACAGAAACTCTCACAACACGGTGCTGGTAAAGCATAAAATTGTATAGCCACTTGGGAAAACTGCTTGGCAGGTTTTTTCCTTTTCAAGTTAAACATTCACTTACCATAAAACCTAAGATTTCACTCCTATGTATACAAACATATGTCCATAAAACAACATGTATATAAATGTTCCCAGCAGCTTCCAAAAAGTGGAAAACAACTTAAATGTCTACCAGCAGATGAATGGATAAACTGTGGCATATCCAATAATGGAAAACTGCTCAGCAATAAAAAGGGATGAATTATTGATATACACAAAAACATGGATGAGTATCAAAAATGTTATGCTGAATTAAAGGAGCCAAACACAGAATCCGTACTCTATTATTACATTTATATGAAGCTCTATAACAGGCAAAACTACTCGACAGTGATGGAAATTTGCTAAGTGAATGTCTGGGGTGGAGGAGGTGGGGGGCAGACTGATTGCAAAGGATAACGGGAATTTAGGGGATGACAGGAACGGTTTTCTATATATTGACTGGGGAAATGGTTACACAGGTACAAACATCTGCCAAAACTCACTGAATTGTACACTTAAAATAGGTGTGTTGTCTTGTATGTAAATTATATTTCAATAAAATTCAAAATTCTTTTGCAACAGTTAAGGAGTAATTTTGAAGTCTTTTTTGATATCAATAGTGGCTAGCCAATAAATCATTACAGAGGTTAATCAGCCCCTCGGTAGCACAGGATCATCCTCGAGCCAGCAACCTTCTCAAACCAACCAGAGGACTGGATTCTCTGCCCAGAGGAAATGGAGATTAGAGAATCTGTTTTCCAATTCACAGAAGTTAAGAGTGTGAGTCTGCACATCCTCTCATAATTAACCCGAGTTAATTTTTTAAAAATCAGACCTAGCCTAGCCGGGCATGGCTCAGCGGTTAAGCATCGACCTAAGATCCAGGCGATCAGGGTTCAATTCCCGGTGAGGGCACATGCCCGGGCTGTGGGCTGCAGCCGATCAATGACTCTCTCATCATTAATGTTTCTCTCTCTCTCTCTCCCTCTCCTTTCCTCTCTCTGAAGTCAATATATTTTTTTTTTTTTTTTAATCAGACCTGAGCTATGATGAATTTTCTAAAAAGCTTTTTTTATCAGAAAGTTAATGCTTCAAAAGTGAAGAATTTCCATTGTGGGAAAACAGAACACCTCTAGTACATATTCTGATTGGGGCTGGACCTTCCAAAGGCAAAATATCATCTGGATGTATTCTGGCAGGTGCGCACACACACACACGACCGGCAGAAATGCTCCCTGGCCACACTCTACATGGCATAGGGGGACAGTGGCTCCACAATCAAGGAGCAGGTTTAGAATAGCCAGATGTTTTTATCAGGTTTTTATTGGTGTAACTCGACTTACAAATGTTTATTACGATGACTTTTTTCTTCTTAATTCTCACCCAAGGATATGTTTTTGTTTCTCATTGATTCCAGAGAGAGAAGCGGGGGGAGGGAGAGAGAGAGGGAGAGAAGCTTCGTTCCACACACGCCCCAGCTAGGGACTGAACTGCAACCTGAGTATGTGTCCTAAATGGGAATAAAACCTGAGACCCTTCAGTGCACGGGATGATGCTCCAACCACTAAGCTGCACCAGCCAGAGCTATTCCGATCACTATCAGGCACTGGCCTGGCCAGTGTGGCTCAGTTGGCTGGAGCGTGCCCAGACACCAAAAGGTGGTGGGTTTGATTCCCAGTCAGGGCACATACCCAGGATTCGGGTTCAATCCCTGGTTCCGGGCATGTGCGGGAGGCAAATGATGGATGTTTCTCTTACATTGATACTTCTTTCTCTCTCTCCCTTCCTTCCTCTAAGATCAATAAACAATAATATTAACCTATTTTAAAAACTATCAGGCACTGGAAAAGCTTTCTGTGTAAGCACAGGAAGGGGAGAAAACAAAGTAAAACTTGATTAACTGCCCTCTACCTGCCTGCCCTACCTTACACCTCTCCTCACCTCCATCCCCTCAACTCTTGGCCCCCTCATCCCCCAGTAAGTGTTAAAACCACACCAGAAGGTTTGGGTTGGGCGAAAAGTAAAGGAACACCTAGGATGAAGCTATAGATAAGAAGTGGGGGCAGAGGTGATTAATTCAATGACATTTGTCTTTGTAGTCTCCAGCATCCATGTCCCCTTGCTAAGAGTACTCGGATGTCCTTTCAGGCAATTAACTCTCCCACTTGGGTACAGCCTTGTTGGGAGAGTAAAATCAAATGTTTGCCCTCCCTTGACAAAAACCAAGGAGTTTCCCTCTGGGCTCCTTCCCCCAGATGCTTTCTTCCTATATCCAGGTACAGCCATCTAAACTTGACCAATCAAATGGTCTCCTGAGACTTGTCTTCTGTAGCTGAGTGATTGGAGAAGTAAAGAAATGGTTTGCAGTGGAGCCAAGCAAGAGAGTCGAGCAGTTGCTTCTCTGTCAGCTCCAAGCCTGGTTCCATAGGTTTCCCTTCCATCCTGTGAGGCTCTCCTAAGTGGAGAAATAAATATTTTAAGTCTCCCCTTCCTCCCCATCCCCTTTCCTTTCTCAATCCACTTTATCAGGGTTAATGTCTGTTACCAATTTGGTGTGTTTTCTTCCAGACAACTTATATACATCTCATTTTTGTTTTTAAAAATGCATGGATGTGTACTACAAATAGGATTATATTAAACATATTGTTATGCAACTTTTTATGAGATTTGATTGTCTATTTCTTTTGTATCTTCTCATCATTCCTGATTAAAACTATATGCAAAAATCCTGCTAAAGTTAAAGTCTAGGGGTAGGGTGGGGCTCAATCTCACTATAATATGGCCCATTAATTACCCATAACAGGATGGATTTGGGCTCAGTTCAGCTGAACAATGAAGATCCTAAAGAATGTTAACAGTGTGTCAGGCTGAAAAGTTCTTTTAGACAGTAAGAAGGCTCTTAAGCAGGGAAATCTCATGATGAAGATAGCCTTTCATGAAGAATAACATGGCAACAGTGTATATGATATAGATCAGAAGGAGGAGAGACTGGATGGCAGGGAGACTAGTTCAGTGGCTAATAGGAAGTAGTAGTGCTGAGGAAACAAAATTCTGGACTACAGCCATGGCCAGTGAAACAGAAAGAAACTTTTACTGAATTATAAGAAGGTAGACTAATACAGTGGAAAAAGCAAATGACTGGAATTAGAGGAGCTAGATTTGAATTCCAACTCTGAATTTATTAGCTCTGTGACTTTTTGGCAAGGCACTTTCCTGTTCCATATCTCAGTTTGCCTGTCAATAAAATGAAGAACTTGGAATATCAGAGCCTCTAAGATTATTTTTCAAAAGGACCCTTTTTTTTTTTTTCTAAAAAACATTTAAAAAGCAAGATTGTTCTGGTTGAAGCATGGCTAACGGGCTCAGAGCACCAGCTATCCTTAATTTCACCTCTCAGCCACCTCAGAGGCATTCTTGAAGAATCTCCAGAGGACTAGGGAACAACATTTGAGAAATCTCTAAAGACTTTACTACCAACTCTAATATTTAATGACTCAAGGGGGTAAAACTGGCAGAGACAGGTGCCTAGGAAAATAGCAATGACTTTAATAGCTGCCACAAAATCATATAATAGAAAGGGTGAACTGACTTCCAATAAATTTGCCTGCTTCTGCTTATAGGCCAAACCCAAGTTAATATCCAAAATCTCATCCAAATCTTGTGCAAATGGTAATCTAACCTCTTTATAAACAATTTAGTCACAAATAATTCATGCCTAATTCAGCTCATTCCAATTTGAGGTCCTCTGACTATTCAAATGTTCTTCTTAGTAAGCCAAATTCTGTCTCCCATCACTGTCATCTGAAATAAAGGTCTGTGTTCCACCTCTGAAACTAAACCAAATAAATCTAACCCCTCTTCCACAGGACAGTCTCAACTGTTTGAAAAGAGCTATTAAGTCTGCCTTATTACCCTTGATTCTCTCTTGCTCTGACCTGCCATGAATGTTCCACAGAGGTGGTCCACTCCAGTCTGGGTCAATTCAACATTTTCTAAGCATCTAAATGCAAGTAGATTTTCATTTATTTGTGGGTTTAAAGACTTAAACCAGATGATATTCCTTACAATAAATGCCTAGCTTCATAACGAAATGTAAATAGAACCCAAATTCATTATATGTTAACTATTCTTTTCTTGCTAAACATGAGCTGCTCCCAGTGTATCAGAAGTAGGTTGCTAAATCTTTGACCCAAAGCAAATTGTGAAAACATCTAGCCCGGAATCCAAAGAAATCCAAGACTCAAGGTCCAACGAAGCAAGTATAAATGACTCTACAGCTTATAATCTTACCAACTCCTAGGGGAATATAATTCTTACCAGTACAAAATTCAATGATCACCAACATAACATGGAATATCAATGTGAAAAAGCTTCATTCCCCATTCTTCATCCCACCCATTCCTTATTCCACTACCAGGTCTGCAAAATCAGGGTCTGGGGCTTGGGCCTAGGTATCTGCCATTTTGGGTAGTTCGAGAATGGGGAGTAGAAAGTATGACTGAGTCCCAAAGGAGAAAGCAAGCTGGCATAGCCACAGTCTGTGATTCCTTGTGGGAGCGCTCAGCCTTTACGGTTTCCTGTGCTCCAGTTGTCCTGGTAACCTGAGGCCTCCCTATTTGTGTTGGCATCATGAGGCCAAGAGCGGAAGCAAAGCTGGAACACCAGGAAGACTTGCAGGGAAAAAATGTGGGTAATGCAGCAGTTATGCCACAGGAGGGTCAAGACTAGGGCATAAAAATTACCTGTTTGGGTAGGGGCTGGGGGTACTGTCATGTAAAAACTTGATTTCCAGATTCCACTTCCAGCATTTCTAATTCAGTTGGCCTAGGATGAGATCAGGAACCTGCAATTTTAAGAGGCTACCTCCTACCAAGTAAGACAAAGACCACACTTTTGAAAATCTAGGCTAAGCAAACAAATCAACAATTGGGGCCCTAGCTGGTTTGACTGAGTGGTTAGAACGTCGGCCCACAGACTGAAGGGTCCTGGGTTCAATTCCAGCCAAGGGCACGTACCTCGGTTGCAAGCTCCATCCCTGCCACCACTCCAGCTGCGCGCAGGAGGCAACCAATGTGTCTCTTTCACATGTTTCTCTCTCTCCCTTCCACTCTCTCTGAAAAGCAATGGAAAAAAATATCCTCAGGTGAGGATTAGAAAACAACCACACACAATTGGGGAGAAAAAGTATAACCATCTGTCAACTTCAGAGAGGTGATATTCTAGAACAGTAGTTCCCAACAAGGGATGAGGGTGGGGAAATTTTGCCCTCCAGGGCACATCTGGCAATGCCTGGAGCTATTTTGGGTTGTCACAACTGAGAGGGTATCTCTGCTGTCTAGTTGGTAGAGGTTGGGGATGCTGCTAAACATTGCACAGGACAGCCCCACACCCCGACAAGAGATTACCCAGCCCACAACAGTGGTGCCATGACTGAGAGGATATTCTGCCCCTCAACCCCATCACCCCCAATCCACAGAAATCAATGCTCTGTACACAGTTTTATGTCACAGTACAGAGACTTATGAGAGATCCCCTGGAAAAATTGATACCCCAAAAATAATTTTTTTTAAAAATAGTGAATGTTATTAAAAATCTGGATAAGGAGGAGATGAGATAAATAGACAATAAAGGGAGGGAGGTATGGACAACAATGGTGAGGGAATCAAGGGAGGAAGAGGCACTGGGTGACAGCAGTGGGAAATGAATGCTGCTCCCTCCTCGGGTACAGCCTACTCACATGCAGAAGGCTGGTAAAGAGGCGATAAACTTATTAAAATTAACATCGAAGCAAAACCAAAAAAAATGAAAGACAAATGGATAAAGGAACTGTGAAGAATTAGCTTTAGGATTTGTCAAGCATAGATCTGGAATGAAAAGATGTTAGAGAAACTCCTGAAAAGAATGCTAAGAAAAGAATATGAGAGGACTCCTAGGAGGTCAAGAATTATGTGAGAAAGGAAAAAGCTGTTATTTGTGATCTTCTAGCCCCAATCACACCCAAGAAAGATGGGTCCAGAAGAAGTTCCTTGGTTTTCCTGAGCAGAGCTAATGAAGGGGAGAGGAGCTGGAGAAACATGAGCACACCGAAGAACTCTCCTCAGAGGGGAAGAGGGCGGGAGTGGTGCTGAGACAATGGACTGGGGCACAAAGAGGAGGAGGAAAGCGGTTTGTGAGAAAGAAAAGAGAAGGGAGAGATTTAGCAGCCACTGTCAGGAAAGGGACTTTCGGGACCCTTTCTCTTGGGGAAAGAGAGAGATTAAATGAGAAAGTTTCTGAACTTTTGCTTTGAGTTATGGATGAGATAAAACCTTCATCTTCTCCCCTTTCTAAGAAATCTTCCATAAAAACTGACATTACTATCAGGACTCTTTGGAGTTGAGTTTGGGTTTTTTCTCAGTTGTGACAACATGTAAGACTGGCTTCCAAACAGATCAAGAGCCCAGTTACACGTTTTCCCTGTGTCTGAGGTGACCATAAGACGTTTTAGAACAGCCAAAAGACAGCCATGTGACAAGGTACTAAGTAACAGAGTTTTTAGAGCTAACACAAGAGTTACTCGCCTCATCAGGCTATTTAAATTTAAATTAACTAAAATTAAGTAGAATTAGAATCCTGTTTCTTAGTCACGCTTAGAAACGTACAGTGTTCAATAGCCCCAAGTGGCTGGTGGCTAATGATGAGACAGGACAGGTAAAGAACATTTCCACCATTGCAGAAAGTTCTACTCAACAGTGCTGGAGTAAAAAGAAAAAAAAAAAATTTTTTTTAAAAAGAACTTAGACAAATAAGCTAACAAAACCAAACCCTTTTCAAATCTTTAAAGAGCTGCCACACTGAAAAAGAAGTAGATTTCTTCCATATTGTTTCAAAGGGCAAAACTAAGGGGAAATATGAGATGTTTTAGCAAGACAGATTTCAGCTTAACAACTATCTAAGGACTAAAGCCAGACAACAGGGGAACTGGCAGCCTCCACTGCAGGAGGAGGTAATCCATCCCCTTCAGTAGAGACAGTCAAGCAAAGCCTATCGATCATCTTTCAGGAACAAGAACTACATGCCTTCTGCCTATCTAGTTCTGAGTCTATAATTTTAAAGAAAGAGCAATTTACAAATGAGATAAAAGTGTCTCATAAATGGAATTTTAAAAGTTACTACTGCATTAAGCAGATTGTGGAGCAGGCAGGAAAAATAAAAGCAAATAGACAAGGAATTTAGTCAAAACTGGGTGGGGGGAGGTAATTATTGGTGGTAAGGGCCCTCATGAATGCAAGGGAAAAAAACAAAAAACCAGAAAAATCTGGTGAGAATGGTTCCAGTGGGAAGAGATGAGGTAGGAAAACTTCAATGTGGATTATTAATGAAAACTTAACTATAACTGAAATCAAAACTACAACCATAAAATCTTTTCTATTCTCTGCCAGAGAGACTATTGGGCTGTTCGGGTATAGCAATTGTATGTTATTGAAACTCTGGCCCCTCCATCCCATCCACCTGCCATTCACCACAGCCTTACAAGTCTCTCTCAGCTCCTGAAACAGCCTCTTTCACGAGGTCTCTTCATCCTCACAGCAATGGCTCTCCTCTCAGCCCTACCCAGTCTATACAGAATGCCAAACGATGCTCTCTTAAACTTCTATCCCACCTATAAACTGATCCATCCTCATCTTCCACCCCAAAATACATTTGGCCTGATTATAATATAATGTAATATACTAAATACATGTTCATGTTCTTTTTTTTGTTGCTGCTAAATCTTCACCTGAGGGTATTTTTTCCACTGATTTTTAGAGTGAGTGAAAGGGAGGGAGAGGAGAGAGACACACATTGACTGGTTGCCTCCCACAGGCATCCTGAACCTGCAACCCAGACACGTGCCCTTGACCGGCAATCGAAGCCACAACCCTTCGGTGCTCAGGCTGACACTAACCACTGAACCATGCCAGTAAGGGCCATATTCATACTCCTATATTGACTTATGGTTCTATAATCTGTGCATTTTAGTCTGTGTGTGTGTGTATGAACATGAGAACATTTATGCACACACGTGATAATATCTACTTTTGATAAGCATTTAGGAATCTGACACTAAGATTATGAAGTCCACTACACAGTGCCTAGTCCTACACCAGGCTTAAGTGGACTTTACAATAATGGCATGTCATGCTTCTGGATGCAGAATGTGGGAAGAAGAGACTGAAGTACATGTGAATTTGAAAACTTTTTTTTCTTGTAGGAAAAATAATGGAAACGTAAGTATCTTTTCTATATCTAGAAGAATGTTTAATCACAAAAAGAAGGCTGAAGCCTTGCAAGTACAATAGAGTTTACAAACAGTCCAGAATGGGAAAAAGGGGATAGAAGACAGAAGTGGATCAAGCAGAATTAAGAAAGTACAACCTTTTAAAAATCTGAGGTCTTCCCAAGGGAAAGAAGAAAAAAGAGAAGATTTCAACAAGAGAGTGTTAAAGATGGAGAAGAGCCAGAAAGGGCTGTGAGCTTAAAAAAATAATAAAATTCAATGAAGAAGCAGTGGTGTATGTTGGCAAAGAGAAGTGTTGAGTTGAGGGGAGGGAGAATTTATAGTAGAGGAAGTTGGTGTGAAGTTTTCCTCTAAAGATGCCCAGCAGAGCAAAGAAGGAATGAAGGCAAAGGCCACTGGGAATAAGGTAGGGCTGGAGCTGAAACAGCACAGGAGAAAGCAACTGGGCCCAAAGTAGGAATTTTTTTTTTAATTAACTGACCCAGATTTTCTTGTTTGGGGCCAAAGGCAACTGCAGGGTTTAAGGATCTTTAAAATAAATTATAAAGATCCTAACCCTTATAATTGCCATTGGCCCAAGACAACATAAATTATAAAGATAATAATAGAATTAGAGTGAGTTTCTGAGACAAGTACCAAATACCATTTTAGAGCTGGTTTTAGAAGAGAAATTGGACTTACAAATTGCTATGCTATAGAAATACCGTTGTGAATAAAACAGCTTTAGCTTTCTCTCTTTATCAGCCACAGGGTAAATATATAAACTTTGCAGCTACATACAAATCCACAGAAGATAGTATGTAACCTAACATATATGGTAAAACTTAGTTGCTTGTCTTTGTATACTGTAGCCCAATGCCTCCATTCCAAGAAATATTTTACTTAGATCAAGAATACATAGGGCAGGTTAAAGAGCAGAACAGAAAAAAATTAAGGTTAAAAATAAAGACCATAATATGAAGGAGAGGAAAACTAGATGTACGATGCTACTAATACAGAAAACAGGGACATTAACAACACAGAGTTCAGTCAAATCAATAAGGGAAAAACGGAGGCAAGACAAAGGAAAAGAATCAACGCTATGTAACTAATCTTGATAGCCTCACTTCGGATTTTAAGTCAAATACTGAATCAAATTTTTCAATTAAAAAAATTCAACAGAATTAAATTGATAAAGTGTAGTCATGCAACTTTATATGACTACAAAAAGTAGCAAGTGACTCTTTTTTTCCTTACAGAGACTGAATGGCAGGCAGCAGTGCAAGACACAGATAATCTTGCCTACTCACTCACTACTCTTCCTGCTCAGAGACCAAATCCAAATTCCTTACACCTGGCATTCAAAGCCTTTAATGACCTAGCCACAACTGTACCCCAATAACCCTAACTCCTCCTACTCCTTACGCCTACTCTTCACGGTCCCAGTGCACAGGCCTCTGGACCGATCTTATCTCTAGGGGTTGGCCATCTCCACCTTCCTACCGGACAGGAGTCTCCTGCTGCAGGCTCTGGTTGGCCAAGGCCTACACTGGCGAGGTACGGTCCTGCAGCCCGCCCCCCAGTCCTCATTGTGGTCTCCGCAGCCCTGCGACCCCCTCCCCTTTCTGAGCCTCCCGAACTCGGACTCTCCGTTTTGCCCCTTTCCCTCCCCACGCGAGGGCCTTCTCCCTGTTCCACGACGTCCTCCCGGCGGCTCGCTCCTGCCTGCCTCCTTTCAGGAACAAGCTCTGCCTTCTGCCTCTATGAGGTCTTTCTCACCTGGGGCAAAACCAGGACCTGGACCACTCAGCACACCCCTCCCCCATCCCCAACTCTCCCAGGTGCTCCCACCACCCTCCCGGTGCTTCCCCGAGCCTGCCCGGCGCCCCTCTGGAGCTCCTGTTCCCCAAATCTCCCCGCCGCCGCAGCCAATCCCTCCTATCCGGCCAAGGCGGTGGGGGTCAGCGGTGACTCACCCGAGGGCTGGCCGGCGGCTGGGGGACCGGAATGCGCTCACTTCCTTAGCAGCACGCACCTGCCCGGCACCGCTGGAGCGCTGCCCAGCCGGGCCTCCGGCGGATGTTTTCTGTCCCCGCGCTGGCGGCGCCCGCCAAACGCCCCCGCGCCAACCGAGACGGCCCCCGCAACTGGCATCTCCAAGGCCGCAGGAATCACGGGGTTGAGCCCTAACCACTGACACCCCTACACACACACACTTGCTCATTCAGAAGCTGGGCCCGAGAAGCTACAGACGCGCGCGCAGCAAACCCCCCACTCCCCCAGGCATTCAAGTGGGTTCGACCAACACCTCCCCGCCGCTCCCCAATTTCTGGAAAAGGGATCTTGGCTCAGCCGCAACCTTTCTTCCCAGAAGCCCCCTACTCCTACCTCGTCTTCATTACAGACAGTTCTCACTTCTGTCCCCATTGCCTCACATCAGTCCCAATCCCCACTAGGCCCCCTTTGCCTTCTAGCACCACCACCACCTTCAGGCTTTCTAGCTCCCCCTCTAGTGTCCACCCCCTATTGGGTTGGCTCCAGGATGCAGGAACATGAGGTAGTCTATGGTCCAGACTTCAGGTGTCAGCTAGTGTACTTCCCACAGAAAGGCTGCGGCACAGCTACTGACCACTAACAGGGCTTTCGGGCCCATGTGGCAGGGCTTCTGATCCACCTGCTCCAGCCCAGAGAGCAGTTCAGGGCCATGCCTCCCCACGTCAGCCTTCATCAGGGCACCCTGCTTCAACCCTGAGTTCTCTTCTGCCTCTTGGCACTCCTCTAAAGGGAAAGGGTATCAGACCTGACTAGGCTGAATGTGCGGTAGTCTGCATCTCCCTCCACTTATGCTGTCTCCTTGGAAGAGAACAGACGAAGTTTGAGGTGGGCTGAGGAATTGTTTCTGAAGGTGAAAGGGTGAGAGGCAGGGTAGCCCTCTACAAAAGTCAGCCAGAGGGGTTGTATCGGATCCACTGGATGACAGGGAGTGGGAGTCTTGGGAGTAAATGGAACTGGAGACTTAGAAGGAAAAATAAAATACATGCCAAAGTGATTGGCCCTGTAGGTAGGAGGAGAATACCTGGAACAGAGGTCTCTGGAGTGCAGAAAAATGAAAGAAATCTAGGTTAGCCAGGGGCCATTAGTATTGAAGAGACAGCCAGCATTCGACTGATCAGAAAGGAGAATTTGAGAGTTTGCATGAGTGAGAAAGGGAAGAAATGGGTAAAAATCCATGAGAAAAAGCAGGGGTCCTAAGTAAGCTGGGAGGGTAAGAAAATGCTCTCTCTTCCCAGGGTGGAAGAGAGGTACTGGCCTAGGAAAAAGTCTTATCAGCAACACTGTTTCTCAGACCAAACACTTAGGATTTCTAGACTACAAGGACCAAAATCAAAATACTCTGGAGCTAGTTTTTGAAGGAGGCGGTGGGATGATGTGGAGCATGTGTGAAAGGGACAGAGGTCTATGCCAGGAGATAGCTGGAGCTCAATGTCATTAAAAGGAGTATGGACCCATTTTGTCTCCGAGCTCTAGCACCAACCTCAGTAGCTAATCTTTTCTGAGGGCTATGTGCTAGGGACAGACAACATGCGCTACTAAGCTTAATCCTCTTAACAACCCTATGAGTATTGCTATCCCAACTTATAGATAAGGAAACCAGTTTAGAGAGGTGAAGTAACTTGCCCAAAGTCACATAGCTCTTAAGTGGAGTCAGGATGTGAATCCAAGTAGTCTGACTCTGCAACCTCTGCTCTTAGTCACCCATCTTGGGGCTCTCCACAACCTGCAGGAAACCCAAAAGAGGACGTCAAAGGATAAATTCCTAAATCCTCATTCCACAGTGTACAAGAAAGAGGAGTACCTCTGGGAAACTGGAATGATTCATAACATTAGAGCACTTAAGAGATGTTCCTCTTTGAAAGAACCATCCCCATAGGGAGAGATCGTGTATCTGCTGTATGTTTGGGTGATGAACGATGGATAAGCCATCTCTGGATGCCTGTGGAAAAGAGACACCCCACCCCGTCACCCCCATCTCTGAGGGGCAGCCATGTCTCTAGGATACTTCAGGGAGACCCTGTCCTAGGGTCTGAGAGAAACATTCTCCACTCCAGGTGCCTGTTTGCTCTCCTGGAGCCTCTGGCCGTCGCACCCTACAGCAGCTCCTCGGTTTGGCTGGGGCACAGGATTAGCCATCCCCAGGAAATGCCTCCCTCCGGTCCAGGCAGGGATCCCAGCATATCCACCCCTGGAGAGAGTGTGTGTGGTATTGTGGGGTGGGGTGGGGTGGGAGATGGTGGAATGCTTCCTTCTCTCCAGGTCAGAGAAGAGATCTGGGGACCACTTGGGGGCCCTCACCCCTCCCACCTCCTTGCTGGGGGAGTGCCCAGTCCAGTGCCCCTTCCATGGCCACCTCCCTCCCCCTAGCTGTGCAGGGGCATGAATCAGCTCTCACAGCTTGTTAAAGCTGGACCTCTTGTTTTCATGCCCTCACCCCAGGAAACAGAGTTACAGCTTTTCCAGCTCTACTCAGCAGGGGGCCAGGGTCCTCACTTTATAAACATCTCCAAGCCTGTGAGAGCAGAGGGCACGGAGATGGTGTGAGACAGGAGCCCAAGGGAAAAGACAGAAACTAAGACTCAAGGAGAGAAACAAAGAAAAGCCAAGGAGACAAGACCTGAGTAGCCTGAACAGAAGCCGAGAAGGGTCCAAAAGGGCTGTGCTACCGAAATGGCCCTAAGGATGCTCTGGGCTGGACAGGCTAAGGGGATCCTGGGAGGCTGGGGGATCATCTGCTTGGTGATATCTCTGCTCCTTCAGCACCCAGGAGTCCACAGCAAATGCTACTTTCAAGCTCAAGGTAAAGCTGGGCGAGGCATTAGGAAAGGGCGAGAAGCAGAGGGCATTCACTGGGAGGAGCAGGGCTTAGAGATGACCCTGTATCAGAATACCAGGACTCCCTCCAGCTCAGAAACAGGAGAGATTAAATATGGGCACAGTGTGCACTTAACTCTCTCCTACTCCAGGGTGATTCCATCTGCCGCCACAGCTCCCCTACACACTAACATTTCCTGTTCTTCCCTAGCCCCCTGCCACTATGAAGGGAAATATTTTACCCTGGGTGAGTCTTGGCTCCGCAAGGATTGTTTCCACTGCACCTGTCTGCATCCTGTCGGTGTGGGCTGCTGTGACACGTGAGTGACCAAAAATGGCCAGAGAGAATGGCTCTGATGTGAGTGACTGAGAGGTGGCCAGGGCATGACTAGATTCTGTCCTGTTAGAATGAATAGAATAGCAGTTTGAGGCTGGCCGAACTTCAAGGTACCAACAAGAGTGTGAGAGAGAAGGCTTTAGGCTACAAAGTGAGGGAGGGAGGGGTGGATCTAGGGGGAAATATTCCTGCTATGAAATGAAAAACTCCATCTATGGTAGGTGAGAATTTAGTTAGGGGGACCAAAGGGGCACTAAGGGAAGATATGGGAGGAATGCTGGAAGAGAGGGAATATGGGGAGAGAATAATGGTGGCCCTCACTGTGCTGACTCCTTCCCCATCCTTTGGGTCCCCAGGTCCCAGCATCCCATCGACTTCCCTGCTGAGTGTGAGGTACGACAAGAGGCAGGAACCTGCCAATTTTCCCTGGTACAAAAATCTGACCCTCGGCTGCCCTGCAAAGGAGGAGGGCCTGACCCAGAGTGGGGCTCAGCTAACACCCCTGTTCCTGGGGCTCCTGGTCCCCACTCCAGCTAAACTCAATTGATCACCCTTCTGCTGACTGCCCACTGCTGCTGCCACTTCCAGGGAAACCACTAGCAGCTGCCAATTTATTCTGAATAAATAAATTAATGCTACAGCTGAAAGCCTGCTTCTTATTGTCCGTGCCATTGGGCCCCAGGTGGAAAAAATGGGCCCTACTAGAGTCCAGGTGCTGAGCTCTCAGTATCCTGAAGAAAGTAGTGCTGCGGTGGGCCAGTTTCAGATGGTTATGGTGCTGGTGCTGGGGCCTGGGGCTGCATATGAGGCCAGGGTCGGGCTTGTAGGCAGCACCTTGATGGGGAGGTCCCAGCTGAAGGTGTCTACAGGCACTTGCTCAGGCCCTGTCCAGGTGACAGGCTCTGGCTGCTCCACAGGAGGTAGGAGCACCAAACCTGGTTCTCGGGATGTTACAAATTCAAAATGCAATCGCCATTTCAGGGACACTGTGGAAAAAAGACATAGGCAGAGGCGTTAGAAGCCAGAAGTAAAAGCCAATGACGGGGTGAAGTTAGCAAATGAGCAAAAACCTATATTCGGGAAGAGAGGGAGAAGTCTCGGGACAGGGAGCTAGGATCAAGGGTTTCTCCGAAGAAACCTAGTGTGTTAACCATCAACATGACAATAAGAATAGCAGTGTCAAGAACCTAATAACCCAAGTGTGAGGCAGTCAAGACTTGGGAGCCTGAAGTACAGGTGCTGGGGAATCTGAGATCAGTGAATCACAGGGTCCCAGTAAAAATGGGTAAAGAAGATCTGCAAAGCTGTTAAGAGTTTAGGGGTCAGTGCATCTAGGAAACAGGCTGAGGAGTTAATAAAGTATTAAGGATCAGAAGCTGGATGTGGGTATGTCTGTGAGTCTGTTAGGAATCAGGATCCATTACACTGTACCCAAGCACAATATTTTACTCTCTCTCCCCACCTCCGATAATGGTCAGGGTCTCACCAATGGCTGTGCAGAAGCCTGGGGTGGAGCTGAGAGGGATGGGGAGAGAGAAGCTGGTTCTGGTTGTATGTAGGCAGGACTCCTGGTGTCGGGCATGAGTCACATGGGACACAGAGGGCGTACCCCCTGCCCCACGGCGCCGCTGGTACTCAGGCTGTACACGCTCCTCGGTCTGCAAGCTTACTGAAAACTGGGAGCAAGAAAAATGTGTGCTAGCAGGCATTGGGAACTGCTGACTCTAGGTGACAGGGCAGCCCAACCTCAATCTGCTTTACCAAGACCCTGAGTGACCCCACCATCCACTTCTACATACTACCCCTCTTTATGCAGGCCCTTCTCCTACCCTAGCCCTTCAGGCCCAGCACCCCAAAAGCCCCTCTCCCTTCTCACCTGCAAACAAGCTACAGTTCCTTCCCCTAGGTTTAACGTCCCCACCACATCCTCGCCAAGTCTGTATACAGATTTGAAGATGCCAAATGTCCCAACTTTTCCTCGGCCATCACTGATATTGTATAGATCTGGGGAAAACGGGACAGTGTAAGCCTGGAGTCCACACTGGAGAATGTCTAGGGCTGGGAGCCAGAGGCCAAAAGGTAGGGCTTTTCTTTAGAATCTGGGGTGAGATGTCGGTGGACCCTCAGAAGCATATGGCAGTTAGGAGAACCTGCTCTGAGATGGGAACACCGAGAGGGGAGGATGGGACAGGGCAGTTTCAAAGGGCTCTCACGGAGGCTGCGGCAGGACGTGGCAGCCATGAGGCGCTCCCCAGCCAGCTCCGCCGGCCGTGAATCCTTCCTCCCACCTTCATCCTCCTCCAAGAACGGACTGGAGGGGGCCACAGCCTCATCCTGGGGGAACCGGACATCTTGAAGGCCTAGAGAGAGAACGAGCAGAGGAGCGCTGGGAGGGAACAGACGTAAGAGGAGAGGTTAGGCTCCTCAAACCTGAGGGGGCTGGAGGTAGGGGAGCCGTGGCTGAGGTGCACACTAAATCCCTTCTCCAGAACCCCCCTTCCACAACCCACACACGCCTTCACTAAGACCAGGAAGCTTCCCTCCCGCTCACAAGCTCTCTCAATATTATTTCTGCTTTGGTGAGGGTCTTCCCTAGCCCTTCCCTCCAGGAACCCTTACTTACCAGTTAGCACAAGAACCCTCAGAGGGACCCTGAGTAAAGTGATGGGTGAGTTGACACGCTGGCAGCCAATGGTCAGTTTGTAGACATACTTAACTGACTGACCTCGAAAGGAGGGTGGTCCCTCTACGGGCAGCACTTCACTGTAGGAGTCTGGTTGGGAAGTGGTAGTCAGGGCAGCCAGAGGCAGCCAGCCAGAAGTCCTCCCTCCAGGAATCTTGGGAGGAGTGGGAGACAGTCACTTACATGATTTGGACTCTCCAGGGTCTAGCCTCAGGTCACAGAATAGGATTTTTGGTGGAGTGGAAAGGATACACTGACCCCTCTCACCTAAAAGAGATAAAGACTACAGTTTAATTACTCTAGTGTCCAGTACTGGACGAGGCTAGCACAGCAAGTGGGGGTAGTAAGTACTGCTAACAAATGGCAGCCTACAGTGAGCTACCCCTCTTTTCTTGCTGTGAGATAGCAACAATCTTACACCCCCAAGTAACAATTACAATCCCCCCATATCCCCAAGTCACGGAGACTATAATGACCCACTGGACAACTTAAAAATTTCACCCTCTGGTGAAAATTACTCCATTCCCACCAAAGGCAAATGTCCCGTCTCTAACCTCGGTGTGGCAGAAAGACAGTCTGGCTCTCAGGCTGAACATCTGGCTGATTGGAGTCTGGGGGAGGCAGTGCTACTCGACTCTCACTGGCATGGAACTGACAGTGGATCTGGGCACTGGCCCAGGCCAGAGCCTCACTATGGGAGGAAGTAAAGGAGGCATCAGAGAGGGAGTTCCTGACCTCACCAATGCTCTCCCAAACTCCCTACCACACTGTCTAGAGACCAACATGGTTAGGTGGCTGTCTTAGGGATCAGGAAATCCAGAACCGCAAAAAGAAACCATTATTACCAGAGCGAAAGGGGGGTCAGGGGAAGGCAGAAGAGGGTAAAGAGGGGATAAATGGTGACGGAAGACTGTGGGTAGTGAACACACTACACAATATACAGATGATGTATTACAAAATTGTACACTTGAAACCTATATAATTTTATCAGCCAATGTCACCCCAATAAATTCAATGAAAAGAAAAAGAAAAAGAGACTGCTAAACAAAGAGAAGTATACTGTGGCTAAAAGAGAATGGGGGGGAAGGGAGAAAAGGGGAGTGGAGGGTTATGTCTACCACATCTGTTCACCAGCCCTTTCGTGCAATGACAGCACAATGCGCACGAAGGTGGTGGTGTAGCTACAGGACGACCTGAGATCTGGCTTAGTGCTATGGATACCAGGCCTCCTCCCAGAAAGACCACCGTCCTCCGAACCAGCATTCCCACCTGGATGCAGAAGTGGCCGTGGGGGGCAGGGGGTTGGTGACAGTCACCACACACTCCAGCGCCTCCCCCGCCAGAAACACAGGACCTCGGCTCAGCTCTGCTACCACTTCAATCATGGCAGCTCCGGAATGGGACCTAGAAGGAAACAAAGGGGCCAGAAGTCAGTACCAGGGCAGGGAGGGGTGTCCGAGTGGAGCCTGGGGGTAGGGACCAGAGTGTCAGAGGGAAACGCCTGCACTGGGGGGCGGGGAGGCGGGGGGGGGTACGGGGGGGCAGCTGCATAGGGGGAGGGCGTCACCGCGGGTCCCAGACGCCCGCCCCTCTCTGAGTGCCGGGTTAGTCCCCTACCCCCCTGAACCCCCAGCACGGCCTCTGCCCCCCTCCCTCAAGGTTCCACTTTCCAGGCCCAGACCACGGGCACTAGTCATCTCGCGCCCCCAGGCCGGGCACCTCGAAAGGTGGAAACTGGGGGTCTCGGCACACCCAGGCCCTCACCTGTCGCCCCTCCCAGACCCTGCCCGGTGCGTCGCGGCGTCCGCGGCAGAGGCGGGACTTCCCTTCAGCCCCCTCCCGGGACCGAGCCCCTTCCTGCCGGAAGCGCCCGGCTGGCCCGACCGGAAGGGGCTCGAGTCCCGCCGCCTTGGGTCACCTTCCCACGGCCTGGCACCTGGGCGCGGGCGCCGCCCCAGACATCGGCCGGTGCCCAACCCTGGGGGACCTGGTGCCGCGGCCCGGGGACCAGGCGGAGGCTGCCGCGAGCTCCCAGGCCGGTCCCGGGGGCGGTGCCTTGCGGGCTGGTTCCCCGGGCTCCTCCCCTCTCCGCGGGCCCAGTAGTTGCCCTTTGGCCCGGCAAGCTAATCATCGCGGCCCAATGACGACGAGGCCCGACCCTTCCCGCCCAGGACCAAGAGAGACTACTGACGGGGAGCCCAAGGCGGCATCATTGCTGTCGCCTCCGCCGCAGCTGCAGCAACAGTTCCCGGGGTCAACAGAGACACCTGCTCACCTCAGCTTTCCCCAGCGCCCGGCCCTCCAGGACGGCACCTAACAATCGGCACCCGCATCTGGACTTGGCTGGCGAGATACTGTGTATCTAAAGGCTCGGGACCTGGGGCCATCGAGGTCGTGGGGACCCAGGATCCAGGGAACATGGGAACCGAAGCCCCAGCTTCGGAGCAGACCAACTGTGCCAAAGGGGATCCACAGGTGTATTGTCCTGAAGATACTGGAGGCACTGAGGCTGTGGAGGTTACTGACTGCGAGAGACCTGAGGACAGTCGATCCCAACATGAGTTGGGCTACAGCAATCCAGAGGACTCTGGGCAGCTGATGGCTTCCTACGAGGGTAAAGCTAAGGGCTACCAGGTGCCTTCCTTTGGCTGGCGCATCTGCTTGGCTCATGAGTTTGCAGAGAAGAGGAAACCTTTTAATGCCAATGACATCTCCCTAAAAAACCTGATAAAGCATCTGGGCATGGGCTTGAGGTGAGTAGATCCCATTGCCTAGAGTACCATAGGCTTCACTGTGTTCCAGCACGAGACTTCCAGCAGGGTTGGGGAAGGGTGAGAAAGCAGGTTTGTGCCTTGTCCCAGTCAAGTGGCCCCTATCCCCAACATATTCTGAGCCCTGATTTTGGAGAGTGAGACCAGGTCGCACCTTTTTGCAACCTTTTACTCCCCGTAAATTGTCTTTTTAGCAGGAAAGAGTAGAAGCATCAGGGCTGCTGCAGTCAGCCTTTCTCATTAAGCTCCCTCTCACTCCCTCTTTTCCAAAGACTGCTCTTTGGAGTTAGCTATATTTTGCGGTAGGACGGGAAAGGATAGTGTGGCTGCTGAGATACTGACACAATGTTGTTTTATGTGGGACGGGGTGGTTCTCAGATTCTCCTGAGCATCTGGAGTATTCTCTATACCTCATTTAGGCGCACCACATTACAGTCCAACACTCATCAAGCTTTAGTTCCAAGGAGTCGGCAAGAGCCTGCCTGCTCTCTCAACCCTAAGGAGAGGGTGATGAGAAGTGCTGTTCACTCTACTCAGACAGGCCCTGACATAAAAAGCAAAGACCTTTGATCAGAGCAGCACTGTCATAGGTGTCCCCAAAGCTCTTGGGAAGTCTTCGAGCCTGCCTTGGTGACCTCTCCCTCCGCACTCTCTACCCAAAGATTGCAGACACCCGAAGAGCTTATTCTGGGCTGTAGAACTCCTCTGGATCCCTCCAGATCCCCACCAAGTTCAAAAACTAGTGATGAGAAGCTGAGACCTATTAGCAGGAACAGGTGGATGTGAGGACAAAAAGCATCACCCTGAGGTCATCCTGAGTCAGTCCATACAGTAAACACAGAGCCAGGCAGGGAGGCATAAAGGTTGGGAAACCCAGCCCTGACAGCCTTTAAAGGGATCCTTCCCTACCCTGGCCTGTGTTGCTCAGTGGTTAGAGCATCATCCGCATGCACCAGGTCTCAGGTTCGATTCTCAGTCGGCGCGTGCATGAGAGGCAACCTATAGATGTTTCTCATATCGATGTTTCTCTCTCCCTCTCCCTTTCTCTTTAGAATCAATGAAAAGACATATCCTAGGGAGAGGATTTAAAAGTAAATAAATAAAGGGGTACTTCCCTTTCTCAGTCAGTACTATGGGACTGGGGAGTCCATTTACCTAACTCCAGCCCTGGGCAGTGGGAAGGGCCTCGCCCTCCAGGCTGCTTCTGAAACTTACCCAGCCTAATCTTTGTGTCAAAATAGGGCTAGGTTGCTAAGAGAAGCACACTGGGGTGCATGTGGTGGGGACATTGAAGTCAAGAACAGGTGGGGTCCTGGCCGGGTGGCTGTGTTGGTTGGAGTATCATCCCATACACCAAAAGGTTGCAGGTTTGAAACATTCCCGGTCAGGACACATACCTAATTGGGGCACTTATGGGAGGCAACTGATCAGTGTTTCTCTCTTACATTGATGTTTCTCCCTCCCTCCCTCTCTCTCTCTCCTCCCCTTCCTCTCTCTCTAAAAATCAATAAAAACATATCCTTAGGTGAGGATTAAGAAAAAAGGAGAGGTGGGTATCCTAGCCCCTCTCTCCCTATGTATGAGCTGAGTCATAGAAGCCTGAAGCTATGCTCAGCCCCCTGGACCTTGGCTTCCCAATACCAGGATAGGGTGGTGGCCATTGACACAGGGCTTTTGGAATGGGATGAGGTCCTGTACTGAGGAGAAAGCAGGAGTGAGACAAGGAAGAATTCTGAATGATAATTCTTAAGTTGGGGCTGAAATTATGAGGAAGGCCAAATAAATGAAGAATGGCCAACTGCTAAATTAAGGGAGTGGGAGAAAGGCAGACTCTAAAAGAAAGCTGAACTAAGGATACTCTAATCAGGAGCTCCAGCCTGGACAGTGTGGCTCAACAGTTGAGCATCAACCTATGATCCAGGAGATCACAGTTCAATTCCCAGTCAGGGCACATGCCTGGGTTGCCGGCTCGATCCCCAGTAGGGGGAGTGCAGGAGGCAGCCGGTCATTGATTCTCTCATCATTGATGTTTCTGTCTCCTTCTCCCTTCCTCTCTCTGAAATCAATAAAGATATATATATATATGTATGTATGTATGTGTGCGTATATATATATATATAAACAAAAAATATATATATATATGCACACATACATATATATATTTTTTGTTTGTTTGTTTCTTTCTTTTTAAAGAGCTCCAGCAAGACAGAGTTTTCTTGGCCTCAGTGTGATAAGAACTCAATTTTGATTGCTCTCCTTTCCAGAGTCCATTCATTCAGTAAATATTTATTGAGTGCCACTTCTATGCTAGATATTCCTTTGTTCTACCTATCCTCATACCTTGCATTTCCCCATCGCTGCCCTAATCCCCACTGCATTCCTCTTTCCCTTCACCAATCCTTTCTGGCCTCTAGTTTCAAAGTCCAGTTTCCTCTAAGCTGGTAGGGAAGATCTCCTACCTTCCCATCATCTCATCCTTTGTCTTCCCTTCCTTTCCTCCTACCCCCAGAACATACCTCCCTATTCCTGAAGCACATTTCTTCTCTCCTTGCTCCTGTCCGTGTTCATCTCTCTTATGCTCCACTGTTTGTACAATCATATGTAAATTCAGCAAATATTTATTGACTAGCCCATGTGCCCTGCTTGTGCTTGAAGCTATGGATAATAATCAACTAGTCTTTGTCACTGTCCCTTTCCCCAAGGAACTTAACAGTATGTCAGACTCACATGAGGAACGCAGAAATGACGACAGTGTCTGATTGGGAATTGAGATAGTGTATGTACAAGTAATGATCATACTTGACACAGGTATTCCCCTTTATGTCCTTCCTATCTATTATGTCATTTGCTCATTCCATGAGGTAGGTAGGGCAGGAGGTATCCCCATTTTGTAGATGAGGAAACTGAGGCTCAGAAGGGTTACTTACACAATTACATGGTTAAATGTGTTGTGCTTGGATAGTGGGTATAAAATGGCTGGGTAGGAAGGAGAGTAGAATTGGGAGAGTCTCTCAGGGCAGGGGTTGCTTAGTGAGGACCCACCCTGAATTGGAATTTGTAGAAAGTAAAATTGGAAAATGATCTAGGACAGATGTCATTGAATCCCAAACAATCATTTTCCTGTGGGACATAGAGCTGTGACAAGCCCAGGAAAACTTTGAGGGTTTTTTGAAGACTTTACTGGGATATTATGAGAAAGCAGAATCACAAAGCTTACAGTTTAGAAACCATAATTGGCCTTTCAACACCTGAGACAAAAGCTGCTGGGGTAAGCTAAAACAGTAGCAGTGGAGTTAGAGGTGAGGAAAGACCAGAAAGCTCCCAAGGAAAACAGTGAGGAGAAACAAAGACAGTCCCACACTGTGAGCTGGGGTGACTGGAAAAATGAGGGCACCTTTAACTGTAGAGAAGTTGAGGGGAGACATTTGGGAAGCAAAGGTGTTGGATCCCTGGAACATTTAATAAGAAATCACAGCTGGGTGTCAAGAGGTAGGTGACTGCGGCCCAGGAGGCAACACCCACAACCCCTTTCATTCACATTGCCTCGTGCTCCTCAGGTACTTGCAGTGGTGGTACCAGAAGACTCAGGTGGAGAAGAAGAAACCTTTCATTGACCTCATCAACTGTGTACCCCTGAGACAAATCTATGGTGAGCCTCATCCCAGTTCTGCCCTGTTCATAGAGGGCCCAACCTCCAGAGAGGGCATGGAGCTAGGCAATGATGCTTCTAGCTTAGGCAAGCTTTACTGCCCCCACCCCCTAGAGTTTTTCCCCCCCAGCTTTATTTATAATTGACATATAACATTGTATAATTTAAGGTGTACAACATATTGATTTCATATTCCCATGATTTTTAGAGGAACCCATCTTTATAGTCTAAAAGGTGAGAAATGGGCTTGTTTTCCTTCCCCCATTACCTCAGTAACTATCCTGATTCTCTCTCTAGGTTGTCCTTTGGGTGGCATCGGGGGAGGCACTATCACCCGAGGCTGGAGAGGCCAGTTCTGTCGTTGGCAGCTTAATCCTGGAATGTACCAGCACCGGACAGTCATTGCTGACCAAGTAAGAGCCAGGCAGTGGAGGAGAGGGCCAAGACAGTACCTTCCCAGGCCAGGAAGGGCCTCTTGGCTAGTGTAGGATGTGGTAGGTAGATGTGTACATGATTCAGTCCAATACGTCCTTTCAGGATGCTTTCTGTGTGCCTAGCCCTATGTACTATAGGAATGAGACCCTCACAGAACACATGCTCCTTGAAAGAGTAAAGAGCCCTGGCACCTCTGTGCCCTCCATTTCTCTAATAATGCCTCCTACTTCCTTGCTGCCCCAGCTCCACTAGCTGAGCCAGCACTCAGCCACAGAGAGTGCAGAGAATCCCCAGATCACTTCACCTGGTTGGAAGAACATGTGGTAGGACCAGAAGGGAAAATAAAACCAAAGTCTACAAATGCATGGGGAAAACAGCTGCACATAGAGCACCGACTGCTCACCCTGATTTGCCAGCCTTCAAGCAGAGGTTAGCTCCTCTGCTGGTGATCACTCTTCTGTCTGGCTGAGGGCCTGGGAAGCCCTTCCTCACCCAGGCATAGATCTCTAGCCTCCTTCCCTTTTCTGAAGCTTTGCTTCTTTTCCCTGTTCCTTCATCACACGTGAGCCTAAGCTTGCCAGAGGCATGTGATCTACTTTTCATCATCTCTCTCTAGTGACCTCCCATGTTGAGTTGTCCACCAAGTTCCTATTTCCTGTCTGAGGGATGCCTCCAGCCTCAGCTCATCTTCAAAGGAGAAATGACTAGCAGACCTTGAGTTCAATTAATGACAGCGCCCTTCCTAGCTAGATTTACCAGCCCTGCCCAATGGTCCCAAGCTTCCTCTCTGGCTCATTCCTCAGGTATCCCAAGGGGAATGCCCTCCAGAATGGTGACTCTACAGTTAAAGTAATTATTGCATGCTTAACATGTGCTGGGATTTTTGTGTAATATTTAATATTTAAAGACAATCCTACAAGGTAAGTGTCATTATTATGCTCATTTATAGATGAGGAAACTAAGATCTAAAGAGGTTTAGTAACATGCCCAAGATCATATGGTTGGTAAAGGAAGCACTGGGATTCAGAACCAATTCCCTCTGTGGTTAAAAGCTCATGGTCTTAACCATTATCTACTATTACAGAAACAAAAAAACTATTTTATAGATATGTTTAAAAATATCAGGCCTACTTTGAACCAAGGGAAGAGATATCAACCCCTCAGAGCCCCAACCTCCAGAGGCTTAATGGTTTTTTTAATCCTCACCCAAGGATATGCTTTTATTGATCTTTTAGAGAGAGAGGAAGGGAGAGAAAGAAAACCATCTATGTGAGAGAGAAACATTGATCGGTTGCCTCTCATACATGCCCCAACCAGGGACTGAACCCGAAACCTAGGTATGTGCCCTGACCGGGAATTGAACCCACAACCTTTTTACACTCCAACCAACTGAGCCACCCGGCCACGGCGAAGCTTAAATTTGTATTAAGGGAACAGGACTTTGAGAAAATGGAGACTGTGAGACCACATCAATGCCAGAATGAGAGAGACGGATAGTACACTAAGAAAAAAGGGACACCGCTGTGGATGCCCATTCTCTGCCTACACATGCCAACTCTGCCTGACTGATTGGGACTCATAGTTGGAGAGGGTGACCTCAGTGAACTAGAGAGGGTCCCTGTCCTCAACCCATGGAGCAGTCAGTCAGGTCAGAATGTAAGTAAACACATTATAACATACTACACTAAAGGCTTAGGGGGATGGATACACAGGAGAACAACTCTGCTTGAAGAGAGGAGATGGGATTTGGCCTAAGCCTTGAAGGATTGGGGGCGAGGGGGAGGTTCACCAGATGGAAAATGAGCCTGGGCAAAGGTATGTAGAAGAGAAAATGTGTGCTCAAGGCATAGTGAGTATTTGATATGACCAGAATATAGGTCTTTCAACAGGTAATGAGTCTAATGGGCAGGGACAGGCCAGATCAAGGTCTTGAAAGCCAGGTAGAAGAGTTTAGTCTGAGGGCCATGGGGAATCACTGGAACATAAACACAGACTAACATATCTTGATTTGTCTATAAGAAAGATCACTCCAGATGAGTAGGGGTAGAGGGTAAGAGCAGAGACAGTGAGGGCCCGGCTTAGGGCAATAAGACCACAGTAGTAAGAAGGGAGAGGAAGTCTGGGAGATAGATGGAGAAGGAGGCAGGATTAGTGATGACTCACTGAGCTTGGAGGAGAGGCCTGCAGGATGAGCGAGGCTGTGATGCAGTGGTGACCATTGCAGGCTCTGGAAGGGGAGGAGCTACTTTGAGAGGAGGGAGACTAGTTAAGCGCCTATGGGTTACCCCTTTCTAGCCTCTCTTCTTTCTTGATTTAGTTCACAGTGTGCTTGCGTCGGGAAGGGCAGACTGTGTACCAGCAAGTCCTGTCCTTGGAGCGCCCGAGTGTCCTGCGCAGCTGGAACTGGGGCCTGTGTGGGTACTTTGCATTCTACCATGCCCTCTATCCCCGAGCCTGGACTGTCTATCGGCTTCCTGGCCAGAATGTCACCCTCACTTGCCGCCAGATCACACCCATTTTGCCCCATGACTACCAGGTGAGATTCCCTGTTTCTTCCATTGTCCTCCCTTCCCTGGGATCTGTCTCCGCTGGAAATTCCATGACCTGTGAAAGAAGGGGTTTTTTGCATGAACATCATGCTGGTTTCCCAGGACCACTGCCCAACTGTTCTTCTGTCTCCTGGTAGACAGCCTGCCTGGGGATATGGGGAGATGCTAGTGGAAATCAAGAGTATATTGTGAATATTTGAGTCAGGCCCTTGGTGTGAGGCTTGGCCATGAGGAGTGGGCCCAGGAGGGGCTACACCGGGACCATCTGAGTCTGATCTTTTGCTCCCAGGACAGCAGTCTGCCTGTAGGAGTCTTTGTGTGGGATGTGGAAAATGAAGGGGACGAAGCCCTGGATGTGTCCATCATGTTCTCCATGCGGAATGGACTGGGAGGTGGGGACGATGCCCAAGGGGGTTTATGGAATGAGCCCTTCTGTCTGGAGCGTGATGGAGAGTCTGTACAGGGGCTGCTGCTGCATCATCCAACCCTTCCAAATCCCTACACGATGGCGGTGGCTGCACGACTCACGGTACGGAGCAGCCTGTCCTATGCTATACCTTAACCCTGAACCCCTGCCCCCAACTGGCCCGAGCCCACCCCATCCCACCATGATCTCTTCACTTGCTAATCTCCTGAGTCCCACCCTCACCACAGCCCTTAAGCCTCTAGAACCTGGAGGAAGTGGGAATATGTAACAGGAAATAGAGTGTTTGTCAGAAGCCAGCATACTTGTGGAGCTTCCCCTCACAGCCTTTGGCCCCTTAACAGGCAGATACAACGGTAACCCACGTCACAGCTTTTGACCCCGATGGCACTGGGAAGCAGGTGTGGCAGGATCTACTTCAAGATGGACAGCTGGACTCCCCCGCTGGTGATGGGGGGTCTAACAGGGAGGTGGTGGGGAGAGAGGTTGTCCCTGTCTTGGGAGCAGGGTGGGAGCTCCCAAGCTCTCATGTTAAGGAGCCCTGGGGCTGAAGGGGGTGCCTGTGCTGATTCCTCTTGTGCTTCTCAGGTCGAAGCACCCTCTCGCAGAAAGGGGTAGGCATCGCTGGGGCTGTGTGTGTTACGGGTAAGCTGCCACCTCGAGGCCAGTGCCGCCTAGAGTTCTCACTGGCTTGGGACATGCCCAGAATCATGTTTGGAGCTCAGGGCCAGGTCTACTACAGGTGAGGGGACCAAGAGAGTACAGGGATCCAAGGTGGTAGGGCTCTGACCGGGAGCCCATGTTCTCATCCCTTCCCTTTCTTTCCACCCCAGGCGGTACACAAGGTTCTTTGGCTCAGGTGGTGATGCAGCACCCGCCCTTAGTCACTATGCACTGTGCCAGTACCCAGAGTGGGAAGAGAGGATCTCGGCTTGGCAGAGGCCAGTACTGGATGACAGGTACCAATGGGGCCCATCTCCTAACTTTGTCCCAGGCACTCACACTCCATCTAGGACTCCTTGATTCACTCTCCACCCACCAAAGTCAGCAGTTGGGCTAGGATTCACTTGGTGCCCCTCCGCCTCCCACTGAACCCCAGAGTCCTTTCTTTCCCGGGAGGTCCACACACATTAGACCATCCCATCCTCCTGACTCCCCAGGTCCTTGCCTGCCTGGTACAAATCTGCACTCTTCAATGAACTATACTTCCTGGCTGATGGAGGAACAATATGGCTGGAAGTTCCTGAGGACTCCCTACCGGAGGAGCTGGCAGGGAGCATGTGTCAGCTCCGCCCCATCCTTACAGAGTACGGTCGATTTGGCTACCTTGAAGGTACGGCTGCTGGTGGGCCATAGTATGGCAGGCCATATCTGTGAGGCCAGTTAGTGCCCTACTACCAAGCAGGATGGTAAGTTTTGCCTGCCCCAAGTTATTGGTTGGGATGAGGGGTAACTGGCAGGTATGGGTGCCCCTCCCCTAACTCTAGAGGACAAGCTAGGGAGGGAGGGGAATACAAAGGGGAAGCAGGAATTCTGGCAACAGTGTGTCTCCCTCATTCCTCCAGGTCAGGAGTATCGCATGTACAACACATATGATGTCCACTTCTACGCTTCCTTCGCCCTCATCATGCTTTGGCCCAAACTTGAGCTCAGCCTGCAGTATGACATGGGTGAGGGTCTCTTTTGTGCCTCTTCTGTCCTCTTAGCTCCCCATACCCCTGAACCTTTGTGATCCCTCAGATTGTCTTTTCCCCCAAATATATATCTACATCCTGTTTATTGGTTTCCTTCTGGGGTCACACACACAGCTCTGTACCACCCCAAGCCTGCCCATTCTCTGACCCCCCAACTTGTATGTCTGCTCCCCCAGCTCTGGCCACACTCAGGGAAGACCTGACATGGCGACGGTACCTGATGAGTGGGATAATGGCACCTGTGAAAAGGAGGAATGTCATCCCCCATGATATTGGGGACCCAGGTAAAAGTCCTTCCACCTCAAGGTCAGCTTCCCTCCCTCAGCTTTTGCACCTTCTACCCTACCCACCAATGCAAATAAACCAGGTTTCCTTCTCTCCCGCAGATGATGAGCCATGGCTCCGGGTCAATGCATATGTGATCCATGATACTGCTGACTGGAAGGACCTGAATCTGAAGTTTGTGCTGCAGGTTTATCGGGACTATTACCTGACGGGGGACCAGGACTTCCTGAGGGACATGTGGCCTGTGTGTCTGGTAAGGGATGCATGTACAGTGGCCAGTGCCAGGGGCATGACTGGTGTTTGGGGAGAGACAACTGGCTATTGTCTTTCCTTAGTATCTAGGTCTTCAGTATCTTGGTCCCTTTCTAGGCCGTGATGGAGTCTGAAATGAAGTTTGACAAGGACCAAGATGGACTCATTGAAAATGGAGGCTATGCAGACCAGACCTATGATGCATGGGTCACCACAGGCCCCAGGTTGGGGAATAGGAACTTCTAGGGGGTCTGAGGTGGGAAACTAAGCATTAAGGGATGGTGGGCTCAAGGAAGAGTGACTCATCACCTGTTATATGGCATGGGAGTGGCTGGAGCTGCCAGTCTGATCCCTAAACCTATTTTCCTGATCAGTGCTTACTGTGGAGGACTGTGGCTGGCAGCTGTGGCTATGATGGTCCAGATGGCTGCTCTTTGTGGGACACAGGACATCCAAGATAAGTTTTCTTCCATCCTTAGCCGGGGCCAGCAAGCCTATGAGAGACTGCTGTGGAATGGTGAGTTGGGGGATCCTAAAGAGTCTTAAGGCAGCTATGTGAACACAAGGAGACTTACTTTTGCCCTTCCTCCACTTCAGGTCGCTATTACAACTATGATTGTAGCTCTCAACCTCAGTCCTGTAGCATCATGTCTGACCAGTGTGCTGGCCAGTGGTTCCTGAGGGCCAGTGGCCTAGGAGAAGGAGACACTGAGGTAAGAGAGACTAGGAGGAGGAACCAGAAAGGTGGGTTTTTCCTGGAGGTACAAAGCAAATTTCAGAGACCGTGTTTCTGGCTTTGCCCCTCTAGGTATTTCCTACCCCACACGTGGTTCGTGCTCTCCAAACTATCTTCGAGTTCAATGTCCAGGCCTTTGCAGGAGGGGCCATGGGTGCTGTGAATGGGATGCAGCCCCATGGTGTCCCTGATAGATCCAGTGTCCAGTCTGATGAAGTCTGGGTGGGTGTGGTCTATGGGCTGGCAGCCACCATGATCCAGGAGGTAATGCACTACCTTCCCCATCTCTCTCATTTTACCATGGCCCAGCACACTTCCTCAGCCCTCAAACATTTGTACTGCCTAACCCAATGCCATCTTATTCACCCAAAAAGCTTCCCTTTTTTCCCTGGCATGCATTCCATCTCTTACCTTCAGTCTTCTGCCTATGGGTTAAGTTTATCTACCCCATTAGCTGGGAACTGCCTGAGAGCAAAGACCCTATTGTGTCCATCTGTACAGCTAAACTGACCATTCAGAAGTTGCCAACTAATATGACTGTCATCTCTCCCTACAGGGCCTAACTTGGGAGGGCTTCCAGACAGCTGAAGGCTGCTACCGTACTGTGTGGGAGCGCCTGGGCCTGGCCTTCCAGACCCCTGAGGCATACTGCCAACAGCGAGTGTTCCGCTCTCTGGCCTATATGCGGCCACTGAGCATCTGGGCCATGCAGCTGGCCCTGCAGCAGCAGCAGCATAAAAAGGCCTCCAGACCAATAGCCGAACAGGGCACAGGACTAAGCACAGGGTCTAAACTCGGACCAAAGGAAGTCATGGCAAATCCAAGCCCAGAGTGAGCCCTCTGAACTATGGGAGGGAGACACTAACAGCCTAGCCTTCCACCTGGCATTTACTCCTCCCCTATCCCTGAGTCTCCTGCAACCCTGAGCCACCAGACAATCATGCCCCGTCCCTTCTCCCCACCCAACCATGCCAGTAAAGGGGTTGAGGGTGACCCAAGCATCAGAATCACTTATTTATTTCCTCACCCCATCCCCTCACTGCATGAAATGTTCAAGGTCAGTTGATTCCCCCAGGCCCATTCATGGGGTGATAGACATACATGGGTACAAATAAAAGACCCAGAAAGCTGATAAGTGTGATGTGTTTGAGCCCTGAGGCTTCCTGACAGGGCACAGAAGCTAAAACTAGCCCTCTTCTGTTCCTTTGCATTTGAGCAGACTGGAGACCCCAGGCCTCCCACCTAGCCTGAGTATCTGCCCTGCAAGATAACAGATATGGGGCTGGGGGCAGGAAGCCATTCCCCCTCTCTTGTGAGATTTGCATGCAGGGGAAGGATGGGACCTGGGCAGGGGAACTTTGAGAAGGAATCAGGGAGTAGTAACTTCAGGGGAGGCTCTGTGCCAGGAGCCTGAGGCAGGTGCGAGGGCAGGCAGCAAGAGTTGCCAGGAGCCTGGAGTTCATGATCTGAGCTATCCTCTGGTACCTCCGACTGTAGGACAGACAGCTGCAGCTGATGAGGGAGGGCACGAAGCTGGCGGGATAATACTGAGGAGAAAAAGACTCTTTAGAGGCAGGCCCAGCTTCTCCCACTAGTTCCCCCTTAATGGTATCAAGCCCCTCACCTCTATGCTCAGCTGGCAGGCTCCCCCTTGTGTCAGAGGAGTACATAGCAGGTACAAAGATGAGACAGAAGCAAAACAGTAGGACCTGGAACACAAGAAAAGGAAAGGATGGAGAGCTGGATTGCACCCATCCCTGCACCTGGGAGAGGGATCTCTCCTTCCATCACCATCCTTACCAAGACACAAGTGCTGCTGCTGCTGGTTTTGTTTGATATCTGAATCACCATGGCCTGGAGTCTCCTCAACTGATCCAGGAGGGACCTAGAAGGGGACAGTGAACAGCATCTGACCTGGCACTGAGATACAATGAAACCCTCCGGTTAAGGCCACCTCTCCAAAAAAAAAATTTTTTTTAACTTAATAACAGGTATTCCTCCTGTATACATGAGAGACCCAGAAACACTGAGTAACTCTCTTTTTTGCCCTATTTTTGCAAATAACTTCCTCTCTGTGGACAAAATACCTGTTAATCATTAAAACACACACCTCTGCACCTGTCCTGACTTAACTCCTTTGCAAATAGTCAGTGGTTCTACACTGCCTAATTAGCTATGCAGGTAATCCTCACCAGGCAGTCTATGTTCTCTACCTCTGGCCCAACTCACCTGTTAGGGTTCCAGCCAAACTGGACTATGCTGTGCTCTCCCTAGAATGTTCCTATCCCTACCTCTACCCCTGGAATCCTATCTATTATCAAATGTCATCTGCCCCATGTGGTCTTTCTTACTCTGTCTTTCTTGATACTTAACTTACCCTTCGTTAGGTGTGAATTTATTCCCCATTACTATGACCTTCTTAGAATCAGAAACCCACTAAAGGCCAAACACCAGACCTTGTGTGTGGGAGCTGCCCTGCTGGAAATCAAGTGTGGAGCAGGGAAAGAGTGGGACAGTATTAAATGAGAGGGATGAGAAAGGAGGGATGTTAGAGAGTTGCTTACATATTCTGTTCCTCCAGGAGCTGTACTTTGTTCTGTAGTTCCAGATTCTGGGCTGTGTATTTCAAGACCCTGAGGGAGTAACAGGGATGTGGGGATATGGTCTATATCCTCCCTTCAAACACCTACCACTTCCAGCTATTTCTATTACCCCCACCCCAGAGTCCCTCTCCCATTATACCTGCTCTCTAAACCCCCCACATACACCTTCTTCTTCCTGCGGCTCTCTTGAGCAGACTTTTTATTTCGAATCTTCCTCCGCACTCGTTTTAGAACTTGTTCCTCTAGCTGAGAGAATACAAGGAAAGGGGGTATCGTCAGAACACTGGACCAAAGAGTTGGAAGGCAACTGAGTTCAATCATCTTCCTAATGCAGGAATCCCTTCTACCAATTCCCTGACCAATAGGCACTTGGCATCTGCCTGAATGCCTCCAAGGACCAGGTGTTAACACCCTCATAAGCCAGACCATTTTAAACAATTTTATTCATTAAAAATCCTCCTTATCCTGAGCGAACATTTGCCTCTATAATTTCTATTCATTAGACTTACCTAATACCTCATCTCTGGGGCCATACAAAACAAATTAAATGACCCTTAGCTATTTTTAAGGCACTCAACATTTCCTCATTTAATCTGGGCAAAAATTTTAACTCATCTCCTCAGGATGGACCACATCCTTTTAATATGTCAAATATCTGGACTCTAAACTGGACACGAAGATGTGGTCTGGCCAGTACAAAGGAGAACAAGAGAGGCACTACCCTTCTAGAGGCAATACCTCTACAGCCTCCAAACCTCATTCACCTTTTTAGTAGCCATATCACACAGCTGACTCATACTTTTAAATTAGAATTCCTTAATCTTTCTGTCAGTGAACATTGACTTCATCACAGTATCACAATATCGTGCTTGTGAAGTGGCCACTCATTGCTTGAAACTTAAAACTCTGGAATTTAGATTTATTCTTGTTATACTACTTGGTATAGCCTAAAAACTTAATTCTACCTGTCAGGTACAGGTGGATTACCATGAAGCCAGTGAAATTTAAGTGTCAAAATCCCTTGCTTGCAGTCCTTTCCAAGTCCCTATACCAATGCACTGATAATTTTTAATTCTTTCTTAAAGAGAACACCAAAATTTGTGTAAGCCCTACAAAGCCAGGATCTGTCCCCGCATCTAGCATATCAACTATATCCCCCAGCTTCCTATTAGCAGTAAGTTTGCTAAATTTCTCACTTCAGTCCTTTTTCAAGTTACTGATAAAATTAACAGAACTGGCCTACTTGGGACTCACAATCCCCCTCTAGCCTTTACTCAACCATTTGAAGTCTTACCTTAGTGAGAGGACCTGTTCCAGGCAGAGTAAGCCCCTCCTGCTCCAATAGCCTCTTTTCCTCATCTGTCAATATCAGCCCAACAGTCTCCTGGGGTTAGGAAAGGTGGGCAGCAGAGTTGCAAGGGGAATGAGGAATCTGGTCCCCACCTCTGCAATGTGGGAATAATCCTCCCGTGAATCAAATCAAGTACCTGCTCTGCAGGGTCCTCCACATGCAGTGGAGTCATCTGGGCCCCCTCGTTTCCACAGTTCCCACTATCTGCAAAAGGGAAAGTGAAAAGCCAGGTTCATGAGTCCTCTCCCTCCCCCCAAACTTCACTATTTCATACTCACCTAGATCTATGGAAACATGTTCTTGTGAGAGAGAGTAGGTGTGATCATGGTGGACAAAACGGGGATCAGAGTTGCTGAAAATGTTCAACGATGCTGGGGGACTCGGCAGGGAGCTCAGGAAATCCTCTACGTCCCAATCGCTTAGTGCCTACACAGGGTTCAAATGAATAGTCCTTGACCTATCACCACCTCATGCCTCATAAACACCCCGCCCTGCGCCAACCCGACTCAGAGCCCCAGAGCCACCTCAGAAAGCGGCAACTCCCAGTCCAGTGGAGCCTCGAAGACCTCGTCGGGCACCGCCCCCAAATCTCCCCTTTCCTCTAGCAGAAAGCCCAGTAGGTCCTGTTCACCCGGGTCCAACGCCAGCTCCATCTGGGAAATCTACGGAAAGAATGGGTAGAAATACAGGAGTTCACCCCTCCACCTGGCCCCAACCCCGAATCCCATGCACGACACCCACCGATTGTCGGTCGGCCCCACCTAAACGCTACTCCCTCCTCAGCCAGCTTCTAGCCTTCGGATCTTGATTCTCCACAGCTTCCAACACAACGGAAGTGACGCGCGTGCCCGCAAAGCATTCTGGGACTTGGAGTTCCCTGAGACACGGAAGTGGCCTAGGTGCCGCGCCACGTCCCGGGAGCTATGCAAATCGAGGGGACGTCCCTGCCGCCTTCTCACACCCTGAGGGCGGGCATTCTGGGGAACCGGCTCCGCCTCCGCCCCAAGCTAGGGAAACGAAGTTTCCGAGACTAAAGGGGATTTCGAGCGCAGTTCGAGAGTTTTCCCCCTGCTGCGCCGCACCCTTGCTTCCTGCTGGGGAGGGGCGGCCCGTGTTCCGCGCGATCCCGAGCATCGAGAGTTGGGGCCAGAGCAGCTTCCTGCAGTCCCCGCAACCATAGAGCGCCGGCCCAGGGCGCCGCCCACGGGTGGGGGACGTTCGGGGACGGAAGTGGCCTAAAGAGTGCCGAAGGGAGGGCGAGGCCGGATCCCGAGAGCCACCGAGAGAACGAACCGGCTAGCGGGCCGGCGGGCGGGGCATAATCCAGGCAGCGCAGGTAGGTCGGACCGGGACGAGCGGGAGCCTTTGGGTGGGGCCGCGAGGCCAGGCCCGGGAGACCGGCGGGCGGGGCCCTTGACTCTTCTGCGCCTCCTGTTTTGGGTCTTCTTGGGGAGGTCAGCGTCCAGTCTATCTAGGCTTGAGCTCGAAATTAAAGTAGACCCTTTTGCGGGAGCCACGCCCTTTCTGGGAGCACATCTCTGTCTCAGATAAGTTTTGGGGAGGGCGAGGAGTGGGGTGACAGTAAGGTGCAGGGCGGGTATCGACTTTGAGGTTAGCTGATAGCAGGTTATGTGAGTAGGAAAGCTTTGGGTGAGTTTGGGATTACGTGGAATTGGGTGAACTCAAGGTTAGCTTTAGAAGTTACAGAGCCAGGGTTAAAATTTAGAGTTATTAGTATGAGTCAGGTCTTTTTTATGTATGGAAAGTTTGGATTAAGGCCATTATTTTGTTTTTTAGGATGGCCAACGTAAGTCAGAGTTCAGGGTCAACAACAGGAATTAGGTTAGAAATTCAGCTTTTAGGGATTAGAGAACCATGGCATAGTCAGTTTTAGGACTAAATAGTGAAGGATTGAGTCAGGAAAGGAATGAATGTCAAAGCCGGTATTGGGAAACAGGAAACAAATTAGGGTCAAGGTTAATGTTAGGAATTAGGGTCAGTTT
The DNA here is from genome assembly GCF_054644295.1 of Miniopterus natalensis. NCBI lineage: Eukaryota > Metazoa > Chordata > Mammalia > Chiroptera > Miniopteridae > Miniopterus > Miniopterus natalensis. The sequence continues at coordinate 47,903,516 of NC_142092.1, read as the reverse complement.
TAGACGTTGTAGTTGAGGTCAAGGTCGATGACCTAAGGCAGGTAAAATTTAAAAGATTGACAGTACCAAATCTGAGCTTCCCCATCATTTTATAGCACTCTCCTGCAACTTTCACCCACTCATTCACCTGCATACCCCTTAGTCATGTGCTGAATACCCCACCCCTAGCCCAACACAACTGGCAAGTAACCCTGGTCCCTGCTCTGTGCCATCCCCTGATTGTAAACCTCCTTAATTTCTTGGTGTAGTTGTAGATCCCCTTCCCCCACTCCCCAAACAGAAAAGAGGAAATGAGACCCAAAGAGGAAACTGGGTCTTGCAGATCCCACGCCCAGCCAGGCCACTGACCACACCCCCATTTCACTCCCAGCCTGACCCTGCCACTGACCGAAGCACTATCCCTTACTCAGTCTGACCTAGCCACTGGTTGCCTCGCCTCCTCCCCTCCACAACTCCAGCTTTGCTTAGACACTACCAGTGTCCCTTCACTCTCCTCCATCCCAGCCTAATTTAGCCACTGACCACAGCCCCATCTCTTCTCAACCTTCTGTAGCCTGATCTAGCCTCTGACCTCACTTCATCATTCCCTGATTTAGCCACTGTCCACATAATTGTTCTTCCCCTTCTTCCAGCCTGATCCAGTGGCTGATTATATAAGTATTTTCCCTACTACCAGCTTTCCCAGCCTTCCTCTATACCAGGAGTAAGGAACATTTTTGCTGCCAAGGGCCATTTGGATATTTATAACATCATTTGCAGGCCATACAAAATTATCAACTTAAAAATTAGTTGTGAAAAAAGCTCCTAGATTTATTGAATTTCAAGTCCCACCTGCAGTTGCTTTGGCAGGGCTAGACCAAATGATTTTGGGGGCCAGACATTCCCCACCCCTACTCTATGCCTTGTCTTCCCCATTTCCAGCTTGATATAATCACTAACCCCATCCCTTCTTTTTTTAATTTTAAGAGGAGATATGTGCATGCATTTTATTTTTTTTAATTACAGTTGACATACAATATTATATTAATTTCAGGTTTGCAACACAGTGTTTAGGCATTTATTTATTTACCTTACAAAGTGATCATACCGATAAGTCTAGTACCCGTCTGACACAGTACACTAACCTCATCCCTTCTGCCCCTACCTGGTACTAACCACATCCCCATCCCCTTTTCCCTACAGCCTTGCCACATCCTCTAACCATAGCCTCATCTTCTCATTCCCAGCTCAGCCTGATCCTTTCTTTCCCCCTTCCCAGTTTCTTACCTACACTCAAGCTGCCCCAGCTACTGAACGGCTGCTAATGACAAGAAGCTATGGGACCCCAACCTGACTTTGGGTCCTGGTCCCTTATGGTTGACAGGACAGACTGTCATCAGGTCCTGTCTGTTCTACCTCTTAAAATTTCTAATGAGTGGCATCCTTCTCTCCACTATTCTATCTCTGGTTTTATTATCTCTCACTTGTGCTAATGCAGTGTCTTTCTAACTAATCTCCAAGGTAACTGCCAGAGTTATTTTTCTAAAATCCAGTTCTGGTTATGTCTTTTCTGCTCACAGCCTCCCTTAGCTTATGTCACCCTCTCGTAGGTCAAATCCCTCATACTTCTCTCTAGTCCTCCCCTGCCTTTTCATCCTAATCCTGACTTTCCCATCACTGCTGCCTTGCAGGTACCCTGTGCTTCAGCCAGCCTGTCTACTCACTTCCCTGAATGCCTCTCCGTGATTTCCTGCTGCTTCACCTTTGCTTATGCTATTCTCTCTGCCTGGAATGTTACCCCTGACTCATCTGCGGCTGGTGTAGTGGAGAGCTTGGGCTTTGCAGTCAGAGAGACCTGGGTTCGGATCCTGGCTTCACAATTTAGGTGTGTGACTTTGGGTAAATATCTTGAACAAGTGTTTAACTTCTTTGAACCTCATTTTTATAATCTGTAAAAATGGAAATAATGACACCTACCTTGCAGGGTTGTTGTAAGGGTTAAGTGAAATTGTGTATGCAAAGCAATGGACAAATAGTTAATAAAAAGATAGCTCACTATTATTTTATCTTTATTTTTTTAAATCCGGACTTCTAAGGACACTTTTCATGAAGACTATGTTGTCCTCCTTCCCTAACCTGAAGGGATCCTCCCCTGAGCACACAACCTCTTACCACATCCTGCCCCGTGGTGTAATTCTGTAGTTATCCACTAATCTGACTGGGAGCCCCTTGAGGGCAAAGGCTAGGTAGGGCTTACTCTTGGTTCCCAGCCACTAAAAGTTTGACCCAGGGTCTTCCCTACCACAGGTCTTCAGAAATGCTTACTGGATGAATGGAGGGAGAATGTCTATATGATGGGAGAAGAGATGTAGGGAGACTGTTGTGCTTGCTGATAAGAGGTGTATTTGTGGGGAAGCTGTGTGTGTGGGATGAGGTCTTTATGGGAAGATAATGTGGTTGTGATGGGATCTGTGTAGGGGCTGCATGTTTGAGATAGCGTGTACCTAGAAACAATGTAAGGAGCTTTGTGGGAAAGAGCTCTGTGCATAGGCTGGGGTGCATTTGGGGAGAATGAATATGCATGGGTAAGGGTGTATGTAGGTGAGCAGGGGCTGTGTTGTGGGAGGTCAGATCCAGATCTTCAGCTGCCCCTTCCAACCCTAAATGAGCCTCCAGCAACGTGAGGCCGGATATGTCAGTCTCACCCACAACCCTCACTACCCCCCTCCTCGTGGTTGCGGACTCAGAGGCCAAATTTGGTAACAGACTGAGTGTTACTCCCCCAACTTTCTTCCATTCTGACTCTCTTCGGCTTTCTCTCTCCCTTTGTACCTCTCTATAACCCCTTGTCTTTCTGCAACTCTGTTTGTGGGTATCTGCTCTGACTGTATTCTCCATGTGCCCCAAATTCCTTACCCCCAGTACACTTACATTCCATTCCTTGCTGGGATTTGACCTCCTGTCCTCCTCTCCCCCACCCCCCTCCAATTGCCCAACTCCTCTGGAATGTATCTCAGGAATGTCTTGAGGGAGGAGGAGTTCCCTGGGAGGGGGACATGGGGGGGTGTTGTTGCTGTTCCATAAAACATGGAGAGGGTAACAAAGTTCTCAGGCTATGGCAGGAACTGGGTAGCTTCTCCCTATACTTGTTCTATGCCCTCATCACCCCCAATTCATTCCTCAGTTCCCTTTCCTCCCTCACCCTCTTGTAGCTATGTGGATATCCAGTTAGAACCAGCCTGAGAGTAAGGGTAGGCATGACTCAACTCCCTTATCGGGGTCTCAGCAGAGGTTTCCGTACTTGAGGAAGAAGGGGGTGTCCATATGTCCGGAGGAAATGGGGAGAGATGTGCAATTTCAGCTTAGGGTGGAGGGTCCTTTCAGTCTTGCCCTCAGCTCCTCTGACTCCTCTACCAGCTTCGCTCCAACCCTCCAGAGACCCCACATCCAGGTCTGTCCAACTCCTGGGAGAAGTGCCCGAGGAATGGGGAGGTGGGCAGAGAGCTGGAACTGGGGAGACTGGGAGGGTCCTCTCTCTTTGGGAGTAAAGATAGTGAGCTGTGGTTTCCTCTCTTTTGAGACTCTGGACTATTGAGGATGTCAAAAATGGTCCATCAGATCCTCACCCAGACCCTTCCCACCTCTGCCTCCTGTCCCCTGTTTCTTTCTAAATTTTCAATCTCCCTCAACCCATGCTTTCTAACCTCTTCACCCCAAAAAAAATACCCCTTCCCAACTTCCCTGGTTTTCAACTGCCTTCTGTACTCCAACACTCCCACTTCTGCTTCCATTTTTGCCCCTAGTCCTGCTTTCCCTTGGGGCTAGCAGTTGGCCAGGAGGGGAACGAGCAGCCTAGATGTGCTCACTCTCTTAGTTAAGAAGCACCAATCCCCTCATGGAGCTGGGTCACATCATCAGCTGCCGGGCAGACTTGTCCTCTTGTGCACTGTGCGCCACCTGCTGCCTCTAGTGGCTCCTCCAGCCCACTAAGAGATGGTGACAGAAGGGTGTGGGGACGGGGCAGGTTGGGACTAGCATCCTGAGAAGCACTGAAAATACCTTCAGGGGAGGCCTCTGAGACTGAGGGCAAAGTCTCTGAAGGACTTACTGAAGAGGAGTTAGCATAGGAGGAGTTGTGAGGATTTGTTGACTTAGAAGGAGCAGGGACTGAGAAGGACTCGGTTCTCTCTCTGGCCTGCCTTGAACTTTCCCCCTCTCCCCATCTTCCACAGGGTCTGATTCCCCTTCTGCAAAATAGAAGAGTTGACTGGATAATTTCTGAGATCCCTTTGGATTAGAGGGTCATTATTCTAGTTTGATTTCCAGGGAAGCCAAATATGGGCCAAGCTCCTTGGGGAGCCCCCCAGCATCCCAAGTTAAAGGAAAGCTGGGACAGGAGTGGGCCTAGATGGCTTGAATGGCCAGTATTTGATCTCCCTGCCAGACTAGCTAGAGTCTGTGTTTGCAGGCTTCAAAAGCCCTTGGGAATTATCTAATATAACATCTTCATTTTGTAGAGAAGGAAGCTGAAGCTGTGAGAGGGAAGGTCATGCGATGAGTCAGGGCAGAGCTCTGAAAATCCAAGACAGGGAAAAGCCAGCAGGATTTAGTGGGAGACAGAGAGAAAAAGGCTGAACCAGGAAAAGATGAAAACAAGGCAGAGTCAGGGCTGGGAAAGGAGCAGGGACAAGGTAAGAGAGAGACACTTGGAAGAAAGAAGGGAGGCACAGATTCCAGTGGTAAGGACAGGGCACTGTGCTCAGGTAACATTGAATTTCAGACCTGCTCTTGCACCTTGCACAGCAGCCTTTCCTTCAGATATCTTAGATGGTTGGTACTGGTCCTTTTGAAGTAACTAATCTTTCACTCTTTAGAATTAAATAAAACAAAAACAACCTCATTGCTATCTGCTTTGGTGAGTTCCTTTCAAAAACAGCCCTTCCTGGGACTCCATCTGGGGGACCTCCTCTCCTCCTATGAGGGTGTTCTAATGCCCTGATGCCATGGGACAGGTGTAGCCAGCCTGGAGAGGAGAAGCTGCCACCATGGTTGCACTTTCGCTGAAGATCAGCATTGGGAATGTGGTGAAGACGATGCAGTTCGAGCCGTCTACCATGGTGTACGACGCTTGTCGCATCATTCGTGAACGTATCCCAGAGGCCCCAGCTGGCCCTCGTGAGTCTGATTATCCATGTGGCTGGGGTGGGAGTCCTCGGTCCCTTCTCTGTTCCCAGGCTCTTGGCCTTGAAGGATGACCCTATTTATTGTCCCCTAAGGCTACTCATCCCTCAGGTCTATGCTCCATGGTTCCCGTCCTCACCTTTAAGCCCTGAATCACTGGGGAAATAGTAAGGGCAGTGGCACAGCCATTCAGCCACGTTGGGGTCCTCATAAGTCTGAGGTGATCCATTCTCTCTTTTAGCCAGCGACTTTGGGCTGTTTCTGTCAGATGATGACCCCAAAAAGGGTATATGGCTGGAGGCCGGGAAAGCTTTGGATTACTACATGCTCCGAAATGGGGTGAGTATCACTTCATCAAGGATCACCAACATCCTCTTCCGTCAACTTCCCTGTTCCACCTTCTATTTTTTCAGCACCCACATCTGTTGTCTCTGACCCCTCCCGTGCTTTCTATCACAGACAGTCATACTACCTGCTTTTGAGTGACTCACTGTAGTCCTTTTAGTAATCTTTCCTCCCCTCTGACTGTGTTAAAAGGAAGTAATACCGCTAGCTTTAAGTGGGCCCCTACCTCCTATTCCTGCCCCAACAGGACACCATGGAGTACAGGAAGAAACAGAGGCCCCTGAAGATCCGTATGCTGGATGGAACTGTGAAGACTATCATGGTGGATGACTCTAAGACTGTCACCGACATGCTTATGACCATCTGTGCCCGCATTGGTAAGGGGTCTCGGTGGGGCTGACGGCTTGGGCAGGGAACTCCAACTCTGGCAAAAGATGCTGCTACCAACCCCTCCCCCTCCCCCAGGCATCACCAACCATGATGAATATTCTCTGGTTCGAGAGCTGATGGAAGAGAAGAAGGAGGACGTGACCGGCACCTTACGGAAGGACAAGACTCTGCTACGGGATGAAAAGAAGATGGAGAAACTAAAGCAGAAATTGCACACAGATGACGAGTGTAAGCAGAAGTAGAAAAGAGAGGGCACTGGAAGTGGTCAGGGTGGCAGGGGGCAGCCATTTATTTTTATTTATTGAGGACCTGCTTTCACAAAGCACTGTTTTAGACACCGGGTATGCAACAGTAAGAAAACAAAGTCCTGTACTCACAGAACATAGCGTATTAGTGAGAGGAGGTAGGAAATGAAGAAATGAACAAGCGGAAATCCAGAGACCAGGCGGCACAGGGGCCGTGGGGGCTTGGCATTGAGCAGACTGTGTGTGTCCCAGTGAACTGGCTGGACCATGGCCGCACCCTAAGGGAACAGGGAGTGGAGGAGAACGAGACGCTTCTGCTGCGGAGGAAGTTCTTCTACTCGGACCAGAACGTGGACTCCCGGGACCCTGTACAGCTGAATCTTCTTTATGTGCAGGTGTGGAGAGGACTTGCCTGGGGTGGTGGAGGTAGGGAGAGGGGACCATGAAGGGCATCCCTTTGCCCACACAAAGTTTGCCTCCTTTCCCTGTGCTCTCCAGGCACGTGATGATATCCTGAATGGCTCCCACCCTGTCTCATTTGACAAAGCCTGTGAGTTTGCTGGCTTCCAATGCCAGATCCAGTTTGGGCCCCACAATGAGCAGAAGCACAAGGCCGGCTTCCTTGAGTGAGTGACTCACATTCCACACCCCATCTGGGCCTAGGACTCTTGCCTTTGTGACACCAATCATCCTGTCTCCATCCCAGGCCTTCTCACCCCATTTTCTCTCCTGAGATACCAGAGTTTGACCCACATAGGTACCCTTTTAGCTTCCATCAGCCATTTATCTCCTTACTGGTCCCATGTGGAATACGAAATAGTCCAAATCTCTGCCCCTGCTACCTATGTCTGAAGAATTCTACTGCAGTCGCCAGAGGGAAATAGGGTACATTTTTACTCATAGGGAACATTACATTTAAAAAGTCTCAAGTCTTCATCCTCTGGTGTTGCTCAGAATGTAGAGTTTGGCTTGACTTTCTCAGCTTCCTACAGGCATGGTCATCCTTCTAGTGAGTGCCTTCTGTACCTGGTTGCCTGAAATTCTGTTCCTGACCCTCTTTCCCTCAGGGACTGAGCTTCCAACTCAAGTTCCCTCAGTCCTTTTCCCTGTAGGGACAGACACAGGCTGCATTCAAGAGCTAATGCTCAGTCACCTCAATTTCAGGGACAGTTTGGACTCTGTTCGCTCAGAGTTTTCCTTCCCAAAGATAACACTGTCCTAGACATTTCCTCACACCCCTAGGCCCACAGTCCATGGTCCATATATCCCTGATGCTGTCCACTACATGCTGATCCTCCCTTTTCTGGTATAGCCTGAAGGACTTCCTGCCCAAGGAGTATGTGAAGCAGAAGGGAGAGCGTAAGATCTTCCAGGTGAATGGGGACAGGGGAGAGTGTTTGGTATGACCTGGGAGCTTTGCTGCTTAATCCTACTGACTAAATGGACCCCCGCCCCTTCCCCATCTGCTCCTTCCTCGCTTCCAACCACCAAGCTTTTCTCCCACCTTTCCTGTGCCAAGAAAGCAGAAGACCTGGGCTTTTAATCTCAGCTCCATCACTACATTTGCCTTGGAATTCAATTCAATATTCTTGTTTTCTTTTGTTTACCTCTAACGTGGGATAACAGTACCTTCCCTGCGTAGGGTTGATAGGAGAATCGTATGAGATAGTATACCTGAAATTAGTGTGAAAAGTATGTCTTTGTACAAATATAAGGTGTTATCCCCACTCTTTGAATATTCAGCCCAAAAGGCCTTCTATTTGACCTACTTTCTAACTATCCATTCACATCTCCAGAATGTCTGCAAGTTCCCTAACTATATCCCTTGAACTTTTGCTTCTGCAGATCCTTTATCAGCCCCCAGAGCTTCACCCTCTCATTTCTCATACCCTGCACCCCCTAACCTTTATAGTTAACATCCCAACCTAACTCTTTGTGATATTAGCCTCCCCATATTTTGCTAAATCTTTTCTCATTTCATGCTCTAAGGCACACAAGAATTGTGGACAGATGAGTGAAATTGAGGCCAAGGTACGCTATGTGAAGCTAGCACGTTCTCTCAAGACATATGGTGTCTCCTTCTTCCTGGTTAAGGTGGGTTATGGAGTTATGGACCCTTCTCACTGCCCTTCTTATTTCCACTCTTACCCTTGCCTATCTGAAAGTCTGATCCTGCCCTCAGTCTCATTTCCCAGCATTCCCTAAGAGTCCTATTCTCTACCTTGTGAAAACTTTTCCATTGTCAGTTCTCCACCACCACTTCTCTCCCTACCTTGTGTTTTCCCTCCCTTTCCGTTTTCCCTGAAGTAGCTTTGTCCGGGGACATCCATAGACACCCTAGTTTAGTACTCCTTCCCACCTCAGCACGCCCTTGTGGTCTTGATCTGACCTGACCATTCACTTCTCATTCAACCTCTTACCTATAACTCCAATGACAACCTCTGCCTCACAGGAAAAGATGAAAGGAAAGAATAAGCTGGTGCCCAGGCTTCTGGGTATCACTAAGGAGTGTGTGATGCGAGTGGATGAGAAGACCAAAGAGGTGATCCAGGAATGGAACCTCACCAACATCAAACGCTGGGCTGCCTCTCCCAAGAGCTTCACCTTGGTGAGCCTGGGGGCTCAGAGGGGAAAGGGTTTGGAATTTTCAGAGAAGGTGCAGCTGCAGAGGTCTCTCTACCTCCCTTGGGGCAGGTGCACTGAATGTAACTCCAGAAAAAAAAGAAAACTTTGGAACTATTGCAGGAGCACGGAGGTTAGAGTAGAGGAGAAACTGCTGGAGAGTTGAGTGATGCTTAAATGAAACGTACTCTTTAAAATCAGCAGAACAAAATTGTAAACATTAAGCTGAGATCATAGGAAACTTGGGGAGAGGGAAGAAAAAGGTAATTGAAAAACATGCTTTCCCTCTTTCAGCAGCAACTGTACACTGTAATTTTCTGCTCTGGCTTTATATTTTGGTATTAACTTGATGAAGTACCCCAATGAGAGAAATTAGTAAATGCTAGTTTTCCATTTTCAAAGCTGGTGCTAACCTTCAAGTGTGGTCATTTAACGGTAAATGTTAATGTCCTTCTAATCTTATTATCCTGAGAGAAAAGAGATTTCCTAAATGGCATGTGTAGCATAAAGACCACTCCTCAGAAATAAAATATTTCCCTCCTAGAGGGCTATTGGCATGGGGAGAAACCCTTATCAGCTTGACCTTGGAGCTCCCATCCTGCCCTTTCCCATCCTGGATAGATTGCCAAGCTTTCCCACTGAGCCCAACCTTATCACCCTAGGATTTCGGGGACTACCAAGATGGCTACTACTCAGTACAGACAACTGAGGGGGAGCAGATCGCACAGCTCATTGCCGGCTACATCGATATCATCCTGAAGAAGGTGTGCACTCCTGCCCCACCAGCCTTCTCTTTATCTCACCTTCTCCCCAAGCTGCTCCTTTAGAAATGGGGACCCCGCTTCTGGAAAACAGCTGATTTGGGAAAGGAGGCTACCTCTCCCTCACTTCCTGTTTAACTCTTGTTCCTTTTTCCTTTTTACAGAAAAAAAGCAAAGACCATTTTGGGATGGAAGGAGATGAGGAGTCTACTATGCTAGAGGACTCAGTTTCCCCCAAAAAGTATGAAGGGAGCAGGGCTCATCCCATCCTTCAGGGGCAGGAAGGCCAGCCTTGACCCCACAGACTGTTAGGGGGTATGGAATCCTTAGGATGGTTCTTTAACTAGTTGAAGGCTGTAATGAGACCTCACACACACCCCAGACCACAGAACCTGTGAAGGCGGTAGAGCTGGGTGGGAAGGGGATGAGAGGAAGACCTCTGAGTGCTCCTCAGTATTTCCCCTGTCTAGGTCGACAGTCCTTCAGCAGCAATATAACCGGGTGGGGAAAGTGGAGCATGGCTCTGTGGCCCTGCCTGCCATCATGCGCTCTGGAGCCTCTGGTCCTGAGAATTTCCAGATGGGCAGCATGCCACCTGCCCAGCAGCAGATTACCAGTGGCCAGATGCACCGAGGACACATGCCTCCTTTGGTAAGAGTGCCCCCACTGCCACCACAGTATTAACCCTGCCCCCACCCTCAGCTGAGCCTAGTCACAAGTTAAGCAGTCTTTTCCCCTGTCCCTATTTGTATTCCTCTCTCTAGCCTTATGTCCTCATTTATCTTCTCTTCCCTTAAGTGTTCCCTCTTACTCCTCTCCTTGTAGACCTCAGCCCAGCAGGCACTCACTGGAACCATCAACTCCAGCATGCAGGCTGTGCAGGCTGCCCAGGCCACTCTGGATGACTTTGACACTCTGCCCCCTCTGGGCCAGGATGCTGTGAGTATGGGATGGAAGAGAGGCCAACTGTATTGAAGCTGGGACTCCAAGGAACAGGGTTGGGGTTAATCAAAACAGAGCAGATCTTGAATTTTGTTTCTCTTTCTCTCAGGCCTCTAAGGCCTGGCGGAAGAACAAGATGGATGAATCAAAGCATGAGATCCACTCCCAGGTAGATGCCATCACAGCCGGTACTGCCTCCGTGGTGAACCTGACAGCGGGTAGGCTGGATGCCAAGCTCATTGTGTGTAGTGGGATAGGGGGAGGGGGAGGGTGTGCAAGCATGAGTGTGACTGGCTCGGGTGTGACTGCACCTTGACTCATGGAAGGGACTGTGTGTGTATGTCTCGGGACATGTGTGTGAGTAAGTGCCTGTGACTGTGTTCCTTCCCAGCTATCGTCTAGTCTGCCCTGCCTCTCACACATGCTCCTCTTCCTCCCCTCAGGGGACCCTGCAGAGACAGACTATACTGCAGTGGGCTGTGCAGTCACCACAATCTCCTCCAACCTGACGGAGATGTCCCGTGGTGTGAAGCTGCTCGCTGCCCTGCTGGAGGATGAAGGCAGCAGTGGCCGTCCCCTGCTGCAGGCAGCCAAGGGCCTTGCGGGGGCAGTGTCAGAACTGCTGCGCAGTGCCCAGCCAGCCAGTGCTGAGGTCAGGGTCCACGGGGATGGAGCTAGGGAGGGTAGATGGTTCGAGCCCAAGGAATAGGGGACAGTTCAAGCTACAGAATGAAAGTGTGGGATCCATGGGCACGTAGGACCTGTGGGCGTGTGGGAAGGGATTGGGCAGCTTCTGACTGGTGTTCACTCTCCACAGCCCCGTCAGAACCTGCTGCAAGCAGCTGGGAACGTGGGCCAGGCCAGTGGGGAGCTGTTGCAACAAATTGGGGAAAGTGATACTGACCCCCACTTCCAGGTTGGTGACTTACCCAACCCCCAGAACCCCAGCTTTGAAGAGGTGACCTCTGATCCTGAGTCCAGCTCCTAGTCCTGCTATTCTGACTTGACCCCTCAGAGTTAACCTGAACCTGTTTCCAGGAATGATACTGGGAACCTTCAACTCTTTTTTTTTTTTTAGGAGATGAGAATTCAGAATCTCTGAGTCCAAACTTAACCTGCTAGTTCATCCTTGGCCCTAATTGATGATATTTTTTAGCCGTCTGTCATCTTTTTCCCTGTCTTTCCCATATGTAACCCCAGCCCTTACTCGAGAACATCTTAAACCCCTTCCAATCCTTTAGACCTTACCACCTTGAGGACACTGTTCCTCTAGCCCCCCCCCCCTTTCCCCACTCCATGCCAGTTTCCTCATTTGACTTGTCATCCTGGATTTCCCATGCAGATATGTGCACCCAGAGGGTCTGGGGTTCGATCTCCCCACGATCCCCCCACGGTAATGGCCTCTGGCCTGGGCCTTCCCAGCTTTGTCCTCTGAGCCGCATACACTCGCTTCTGCACCTCTCCCCCAGCCTCCTGGGGGAGCAGGACATGATGGGAGATGGGGAGGCAGGGCTTGGGAAATGGGATCCGGGAGGGTAGTGCAGGGACTTGTTCCCAAGGCTCCATGGTAACTGCTCCCAACCAAGAATGAGAAGAAATGAAGAAAAGAAGCTGGGGATGGGAGGGACTGCTAAAAGTACCTCCTCTCTCCATCCTGCTGTAACAGCGCTGCCCTTCCCTCCCATTGCTGACCGAGTGTATCCGCCTCACACATTTCTCCCTTTGGTGTAGGCTCTGTTTCTCTTGGTGTGGGTTCTGTCCTACTGGGTGCTGAAGGCAGGGGCTTGGGGTAGGTTCTGGTTGCTTCTGCATACACTGTCATGTGATTGGAGTCAGTGGGAATAATGAACCAGCTTACGCCTCTGAGAAGGGTCCAGGGATCCACGCCTGATCTCAGACCATACTTACTGCTTTTTTCTCACAGGAGGTGCTAATGCAACTAGCCAAGGCCGTGGCAAGTGCTGCAGCTGCCCTGGTCCTCAAGGCCAAGAGTGTGGCACAGCGGACAGAGGACTCAGGGCTTCAGACCCAGGTTATTGCTGCAGCAACACAGTGTGCCCTGTCCACCTCCCAGCTGGTGGCCTGTACCAAGGTGAGTCCCAAAGGTTGCTCTAGCCCATGCCGAAGAGTGGTGCTGCCACCCACACAAGAGCCTCTCACTTTATCTCTTTAGTTCCTGCAGCCTCTTTACCTAACCCAGTGACAAACACCCCACCTCAGGACTCCTTTCCCTTGCCTACATTTCTGACATTCAGTTTTCCCACAGGTGGTGGCACCCACAATCAGCTCACCTGTCTGCCAAGAGCAGCTGGTGGAGGCCGGACGACTAGTAGCCAAAGCTGTGGAGGGCTGTGTGTCTGCTTCCCAGGCAGCAACAGAGGATGGGCAGCTATTACGGGGGGTAGGAGCAGCAGCTACATCTGTCACCCAGGCCCTGAATGAGCTGCTGCAGCATGTGAGGGCCCATGCCTCCGGGGCTGGGCCTGCTGGCCGTTATGACCAGGCCACTGACACCATTCTTACTGTCACTGAGAACATCTTCAGCTCCATGGGTGATGCTGGTAAGGACACCACCTCTGGGAAGACAGAGAACCCCACTGAGGTTCACCAAGCCCACTGGACATTCCCTTGCAGACCTGACATCTCCCCCTAAGGACTCAGCACAGTAGACTGGGTTCCCCATTTGTAATGCAGGAATAGAATCCCTGCTCTGCCTTCCATGGCACATTAAAGAGTACATGAAAGTGTATACAGAGACACATGCAAAGTGGCACTGTTAGGAGATAGGCTTCCCCACTCAACTCCACCCCATCACCCCAAAAGCCTTTACAAAAAGTGTCTCATCCTCTCAAAACTGTTTGCTGAAAATACCCATTGAAGACTATTTTCCCTCCCATCAAAGCCCACTGGGAAATCTGTTTTTCACCAAGATCCTAAGCCTAGAAAGTCATAACTCCAAGGAGATCACACGAGAATTTCCCCCCAGTCTCTGTGGTGACAAAAAGCCTCATCTCTACTTTGTCTGCACCATTTTCTTGCGCCCCTGGGACCCTCTCAGTGTCTCTGGCTTCCTCACCTGATTGAGCCCTGTCCCCTCAGGTGAGATGGTGCGACAGGCCCGCATCCTAGCCCAAGCTACCTCTGACCTGGTCAATGCCATCAAGGCTGATGCTGAAGGGGAGAGTGACCTGGAGAATTCCCGCAAGCTATTAAGTGCTGCCAAGATCCTAGCTGATGCCACAGCCAAGATGGTGGAGGCTGCCAAGGTACAGAACTTCTGTGTAGACTCCCAGCCCTGAAAGGAAGTAGACCATTCCGGATGGTCACCTTCATTTGATGGGAAAGACCCAGGTAAAGCAGAAAATACAAGAGAACAAACACAGGAGCACTTAGGAAGTAAATGTGTCCCTAAGTTACCGGTGGATGGTGGCCCAGGCTTCCAGCCTATATGATTTCCAGAGTCCTTGCTGACTGATTGACAACTATACCCATTTTCTTCCTCTGAATCCAAGGTTTGCTGTTCCTACTTCCCCCTACTTTGCTGCCACCACCTGCCTGGGATCCCTCTGCTTCCTGGTTTCTCCTATGAATGCACATAGGCCTCAGTCCCAGGGCTTCCACTGTTAGCACTGCAAAGACAAGGCAGTGGGACACAGGGACACAGGGTGCAGAGGACTACCAGGAAGAAGCTGAAAGACTCCCAGGTCCCCTGAGCTCAGGTGTTTCAGTTTGCAGGAGTAATCGGATCCCCTGCTTTGGTATTGCTCTAAACTGCATTCTTCTTGTCCAGAGAATCCTGCTTACCCCCATTTGCTAGTAGTATTTTGTGGGGAGTCAGGGGAGAAACATGGCTTTTTTCCTGAAGAAGGAAAGAAACAGTTTCACGTAAAGAAGGGAGTTCAGCATCCCACAGGGAATCCAGGGTCCACCCAAGATTTCCCATTCGCCTGCCTGAGGTGTCTCCTCTCAGTGGTGATTACCTTTCAGTAGGGATATTAGAAATGACTTAAGGAGAAAAAGTCTGAGTCTGGAGAGATCAGAGCAGAGTTTATTGAGGGTCCACAGGGATGCTGGATAACGACTGTCTGTCTCTCCACCCTTTAGGGAGCAGCTGCCCACCCTGACAGTGAGGAGCAGCAGCAGCGGCTACGGGAGGCAGCTGAGGGTCTACGCATGGCAACTAATGCGGCTGCACAGAATGCCATCAAGAAAAAGCTGGTGCAGCGCCTGGAGGTGAGGCTGGGAAATAAACCAGGAGCAAGAGTGTGAGTCCTGTGGGGGGCCTGAAACTGGGAGGGATATGTGAAGAGAGAGTCACTTCATATTTCCTTGGAGGATGTCATGGGCAGAGTAGGCCAGGGACTGGGTATGAAATGCCTGGGGCTTATCCTGACTACTCTGTCCTCACAGCACGCAGCCAAACAGGCTGCAGCCTCAGCTACGCAGACCATCGCTGCGGCCCAACATGCAGCCTCCACCCCCAAAGTCTCTGCTGGCCCCCAGCCCCTGCTGGTGCAGAGCTGCAAGGTGAGACCCCCTTGAAGCATGTGAGGGTGGGAGGAGGTGTGGGAGGAGAGGGACTTTCCCCCAGCCTTAGAGGGAGAGGGGGTGATGCTCACGACATTTTCTTCTACAGGCTGTGGCAGAGCAGATTCCACTACTGGTGCAGGGCGTCCGAGGGAGCCAAGCCCAGCCTGACAGTCCCAGTGCTCAGCTAGCCCTCATTGCTGCCAGCCAGAGCTTCCTTCAGGCAAGGCACCCTCTCCCCACCTCTCAGACCAAACCCTTCCCACGCTCCTGAGTCCCCTAGAGCTCCCACAATTTAAATCTCTACCAATAGCCTCTGTCCAGTACTGAGCCCCAGTGTTCACCACATCCTGTCATTAGTCCCTGTACCAAGCTCAGAGGAAGGATGGTACCCTTTATCTGCCTGCCTGTTCCCCAACAGCCAGGTGGGAAGATGGTGGCAGCTGCGAAGGCCTCAGTACCCACAATTCAGGACCAGGCTTCGGCCATGCAGCTGAGTCAGTGTGCTAAAAACCTTGGCACCGCATTGGCTGAGCTCCGCACCGCTGCCCAGAAGGTATGGGAGTTGGCTTGCTTTTTGGAAGATGAGGGTAGAGCCCTGTGATAATGGGGAATCTGTAGAATAATCTAAAACGGATACTCATGTAACCTGAGGCATCAGTGGGATATAGCAGTACCTCCTACACCCCAAACCCCCATGTCATTGTAGGCTCAGGAAGCGTGTGGGCCTTTGGAGATGGATTCTGCACTGAGTGTGGTACAGAATCTAGAGAGAGACCTGCAGGAGGTGAAGGCAGCTGCTCGAGACGGCAAACTTAAACCCTTACCTGGAGAGACAGTAAGTATTCTTAAGACTTCATTCTTACTCAAACCCTGATGTCTTTCTTCCCACCTATGCCCCAGAGCTGCCCAAAACCTCATTTAAACTGCTGCTGTCCCCACATAGCTTCTCACGTTCCCGCTTTCCATTTCCTGTTGTACCTGAGCACCCCCCTGAGACTCCCCATTTAACCCTAGATGGAGAAATGTGCCCAGGACCTGGGCAACAGCACCAAAGCAGTGAGCTCCGCCATCGCCCAGTTGTTGGGGGAGGTTGCCCAGGGCAATGAAAATTATGCAGGTCTGTGGGCAGGGCCAGGAATGGGACATATGGTGAGGGGGGTGGGGGAATAAGGAGCTGGGTGAGGGATGGGGCCTCACAGGAAACCACTGGGACCAGGGCCTGTTCATGAAGGTACCTTTTCCCCTTTCCTTCCTCTCCTGTCTTCCCAGGCATTGCAGCACGGGATGTGGCAGGTGGGCTGCGGTCACTGGCCCAGGCCGCTAGGGGCGTAGCTGCCCTGACGTCAGATCCTGCAGTGCAGGCCATTGTGCTTGACACGGCCAGTGATGTACTGGACAAGGCCAGCAGCCTCATTGAGGAGGCAAAAAAGGCAACTGGTCATCCAGGGGACCCTGAGAGCCAGCAACGGCTTGCCCAGGTCAGGTATTGGGAAGGGGCCACTTCCTCCCTCTCCCCCAGATCCCATGAGAAGGCCCACTCCGATGGGGCAAAGCCTCATCCGCACTGACGAAGGGACAGCTTCTCAGTTCTGCTCTTGAGATCTCCTCCTGGATCCCATACTTTCTCTCCATCCTAGTACACGTGTCTCAGGCTGAGGCAGGGGCACATCTAAACACCAGGTTTGGGAAATTTGATCGCTGTTACTTGATACTCTAACTTCAGCCTACTCAGCTGCAACACCCCTTTCCCCCTTTCACTTTCAGAAGCAGTAGAGCAGTTATCTTTTGTGTCCCATAGGTGGAAGAGGGAATCTCCCAAATTGTTTCCACTTTGACAGTGTCCCATCTCCTTCCTACCTCAGGTGGCTAAAGCAGTGACCCAGGCACTGAATCGCTGTGTCAGTTGCCTGCCTGGCCAGAGAGATGTGGATAACGCCTTGAGAGCAGTGGGAGATGCCAGCAAGCGACTCCTCAGTGACTCGGTAGGTAGGACTAGGGGTGTGGGGGGAACATAGGAGCCCAAGAAATCCAAGCTTCTTTCATCTCTAGACCTCTCCTTGAGCCTGATTTCCCAGATTTATTCCTTTTCATTGCTCCCAAGCTCTGGAACCACCTCCCAGCACTCCTTTACCAAGGTCTCCCTCACATTCTTGCATCTGACTTTCTCTCTGACCCTGCAGCTTCCCCCCAGCACTGGGACATTTCAAGAAGCTCAGAGCCGATTGAATGAAGCTGCTGCTGGGCTGAACCAGGCAGCCACAGAACTGGTGCAGGCTTCTCGGGGAACCCCTCAGGACCTGGCTCGAGCCTCAGGCCGATTTGGACAGGACTTCAGCACCTTCTTGGAAGCTGGCGTGGAGATGGCAGGACAGGCTCCGGTATGAAGAGGCACAGGGTCTGGTTCAAGGGTTAGATAGGAGGCACCTGTGTGACCATGGAGTCCTGCCCTGCTCCTGGCTCCCTCCCCTCCCCAGTGTCTAGCAGTACTTCAGTGAGTGGACAGAAGATACCTTTTAGAGACAGGTAAGAAGGGACTGGACATTGTGTTGACCTCTTCACCTTCAACAGAGCCAAGAGGACCGAGCCCAGGTTGTGTCCAACTTGAAGGGCATCTCTATGTCTTCAAGTAAACTTCTTCTGGCTGCCAAGGCTCTGTCCACAGACCCGGCTGCTCCCAACCTCAAGAGTCAGCTGGCTGCAGCTGCCCGGTAAGTGGGACCTGGGAAGCCCAGTTCTAGAACATTGGAGAGCCTGGGGAAGGGGCATTTCTTGAGATGTCCCTGGCTTAGAAGTGGTTCCATACAGAAGAGAAGTAACTAGTAGGAATGATAACCTGTGCACCCATTCACTCAGCACTCTGCTCCTCCCAGGGCTGTGACTGATAGTATCAACCAGCTCATCACCATGTGCACCCAGCAGGCACCAGGCCAGAAAGAGTGTGACAATGCCCTGCGAGAATTGGAGGTGGGCACTTGGCAGGGTTGAGGTTGAGGAAGGTGTTCTGAGTTTGGGATGAGGGGTATCTTACTTTGCTCTCCACCTATAACAGACGGTCCGGGAACTCCTAGAGAACCCAGTCCAGCCCATCAACGATATGTCCTACTTTGGCTGCCTGGACAGTGTAATGGAGAATTCAAAGGTAAGTGCAGCTGGGAACCCAGGAGGCCAAAGGGCAGGAAGATGGAACTAACCAGGGGCTGCTCTACCCCACTGATGATAGAACCTGACTCCTGATACCCTCTGTTCCTCAGGTACTGGGTGAGGCCATGACTGGCATCTCCCAAAATGCCAAGAATGGAAACCTGCCGGAGTTTGGAGAGGCCATTGCCACAGCTTCCAAGGCCCTCTGTGGCTTCACTGAGGCAGCTGCACAGGTTATTCTCAGTTCCTGAAATGCCCCTGCTTTCCCTTCCCCACCTTGTGCAGCCTGACACACACATTATGTTTGCAAAGCCAACTCTATGGAAACGGGTTCTTTATCCCTCCTGAAGTACAGAGGTTTGTCAGTAATCAGAACACCAACAGTTCTGATCACTGTCACCTCTGAACCCAGGTACTTGGGTTATGATTACACTGTCCTACCATTGGGCCTTTTCCAGCCCTGGCTTTCTTGGTATATACTAATTAGCATATGTCAATAATTTTTCACATACTTATTACTTTATTAAAATAGTATCAGTGACTAAATTTCCAGTTATCTGCATTACCACTTAACTTTGCTTTTTCTACATTATAAAATATAAAGTAACCTATTAGCTCTGAGAGTATTTTGCTTTAGTATATAAAATTTTAATACTCGCTTGAGAGTTTATCATCTCAGACTGCTTCCCTAAAAGCCTACCTTTCAGCTCCCTCAATCTCCCCTACCTCCCATTGCCCTTTTCTGTTGGGTGGCCTCCTCTAAATGGCTTGACTTATTTCTGGGAGAGCTTAAAGAGGAAAAAGCACAGCTATCATGCGTTGAATTACGAACCAAACCTTATGATGGTCTTTGAAGCATAAAAAAATTTTGGCAACCATTACACCCATTCCCCTTTCCTCTTTCCAAATCGTTAAAGCTTGGAAGTGTTGTAAATGTTAATTAGGCTAACAACCTCCATAGTTTTAGAACTATGTCTAAAAGAGGCTTTGCATGCAGGGGGTGGGCTGGGGAGCTTTCTATTGTGTCACTATAGTTTGTTAATACCTTTAATTTGTTATTAACTTATTAGTGATGGTTTATTTGTTAGTAATCATTTCATTAACATTGTTTAATAACTTAAGTTGTTAATACCTAATTTGTGTAGTTTGTTAATACCTCCACTCACATAGAACCCTGGTCACTAAACTTACTCCTACTCTCTTTTGTCCCCACTATCCCTATTTGACTTCTACCTGAGGAATATTCTTTATTTCTCTCTCCCCAGGCTGCATATCTGGTTGGTGTCTCTGACCCCAACAGCCAAGCTGGACAGCAAGGACTGGTGGAGCCCACACAGTTTGCCCGTGCAAACCAGGCAATTCAGATGGCCTGTCAGAGTTTGGGGGAGCCTGGCTGTACCCAGGCCCAGGTAATTCAAGGGAACAGGTACCATGGGCAAGTCTGGTAAAGGATACCGAGCCAGGATGGACTGGCCCCGTGGGGAAGGAGAGGGCGGAGCGCCATCTCACACCTTCCACACACAGCTTCTCTTTGGGTGATTGTCTTTTCCTGCCACATTTCTCATAGTTCTTTCAGTTACTGCTAAGTTCACAACTTCTCTGTAGATGTTTGAGCTTACTCTCCTACTGACCCTATTACAATTTCTCCATTATTGTGTCTGTCATTTCCCCCTCCCTCACACCCTGTTCATCTTTGGGTGTCTCTGTCTCCCAGATCTTTCTTAGTTAGACTTCCAGAGGTATTGCTCTCCATCCCCCAACCTAAATTGACTCTTCCCTGGGTGTGTACTCTTCCCTCCTGCCCTCATCATGGCTCTTCCACATGTCTGTCTCCTCAGGTGCTCTCTGCAGCCACCATTGTGGCCAAACACACCTCTGCACTGTGTAACAGCTGCCGCCTGGCTTCTGCTCGTACCGCCAATCCTACTGCCAAGCGCCAGTTTGTCCAGTCAGCCAAGGAGGTGGCCAACAGCACAGCCAATCTTGTCAAGACCATCAAGGTTCCCAGTGTTTGAATTCTCAGCCTTTCCCTGACCTATCCAGTCTTCTCTCCCCTGAACTGCCCCCCCCCCCCCCCAATCATTCCCCAAGGCCTTCTACCAAATCCCTCCTTCCTGAGCCCAAGCCCTTTCCTATTTATACTGGTCATTACCAGCCTGTCCCTGCACCTTTACGCCCAGGAGGGAGACCTGGGCTACGCCTCCTTTGCCTCTAGTCCCTCCTGAGGGCCTCTGTTACACCCATTTCCAGGCACTAGATGGGGCCTTCACAGAGGAGAACCGTGCCCAGTGCCAGGCAGCAACAGCCCCTCTACTGGAGGCTGTGGACAATCTGAGTGCCTTTGCATCCAACCCTGAGTTCGCCAGCATTCCTGCCCAGATCAGCCCTGAGGTGAGGTTGACGTGAAAGGAGAGCTAGTGGGCCAGCATCCACCTCATCTCCTTGTCAGTTGCAAGACTCACCTCCCTCCTCCCCACTCCCCAGGGCCGGGCTGCCATGGAGCCCATTGTAATCTCTGCCAAGACAATGTTGGAGAGTGCTGGGGGACTAATCCAGACAGCTCGAGCCCTGGCAGTCAATCCCCGGGACCCCCCACGCTGGTCAGTGCTGGCTGGCCATTCCCGTACTGTCTCGGACTCCATTAAGAAGCTTATTACAAGCATGAGGTATTGGGATGGAGAACCCTTGTGACGGGTACATACACTGTGGCAGAATGGAGGGGTGGGTGCTTAAGTGCAATTGGATGGGATAGTGTTAGAGGACTCCTGTTATCAGATTTGGGGGATATAGGGATAGATAGGCTAGCTTTGTTTTAAGGGGATATTCTTGGTGTTAGAGCCTGTGATGTGTCTGCAGGGACAAGGCTCCAGGGCAGCTGGAGTGTGATACGGCCATTGCAGCTCTGAATAGCTGTTTACGGGACCTAGACCAGGCTTCCCTTGCTGCAGTCAGCCAGCAGCTTGCTCCCCGTGAGGGAATCTCTCAGGAGGTAAGGAGGAAGAGGGTTATGTGCAAAGTGGTGTCTGGGAAGAGAGAGGACAGACTTGAAGGAGACAGATTCCAGAATGGGCTTCACAGGGACATCAAGAAGCTGGAACATGCCAAGGGGGTTAGTTAATTAGGTTAGTATGGAAGGAAGCATGGGGTCCTATGCAAGTAGAGGGTCCTATTCTAGGTTACAAGGCTAAAGTCTGCTTCCTCTCCAGGCCTTGCACACTCAAATGCTCACTGCAGTGCAGGAAATCTCCCATCTTATTGAGCCGCTGGCCAGTGCTGCCCGAGCTGAAGCCTCCCAGCTGGGACACAAGGTATCTGGGGAGACAAGTGGGGAGTCCCAGGGGTAGGGTAAAAGAGGGTACCTGGTCCAGCTGACCACTATTCCAACACTTTGCTTCAGGTGTCTCAGATGGCCCAGTACTTTGAGCCACTCACCCTGGCTGCAGTGGGTGCTGCCTCCAAGACCCTGAGCCACCCACAGCAGATGGCACTCCTGGACCAGACTAAAACCTTGGCAGAGTCTGCCTTGCAGTTGCTGTACACAGCCAAGGAGGCTGGCGGCAACCCCAAGGTATTGAGGGCTGGGAGGGAGGGGCTGCTAGTTAAGGGCTGGAGAAGCGGGAACAGGACCCCACCTCCACTCACTCACTCTAACCCACAGCAAGCAGCTCACACCCAGGAAGCCCTGGAGGAGGCTGTGCAGATGATGACAGAGGCCGTAGAGGACCTGACAACAACCCTCAATGAGGCAGCCAGTGCTGCTGGAGTCGTTGGGGGCATGGTGGACTCCATCACCCAGGCCATCAACCAGGTTAGAGTCTTGGGGTGCCTGTGAACACTGAGGCTACCCTGGGCCAGGGTTCCAGAGACCCTGACAATCTTTGTCCTTCCCTTATGCTACCCCCTCAGCTAGATGAAGGACCAATGGGTGAACCAGAAGGTTCCTTCGTGGATTACCAGACAACTATGGTGCGGACAGCCAAAGCCATTGCTGTCACCGTTCAAGAGATGGTAAGTTTGGGAGAGTTTAAGAGGACTTCCCTTGGGGAGCTGAGTTTGGACATAACTTCATCCTTTCCATTATTACCAGGTAACCAAGTCAAACACCAGCCCTGAGGAGCTGGGCCCTCTTGCTAACCAACTGACCAGTGATTACGGACGTCTGGCCTCACAGGCCAAGCCTGCAGCTGTGGCTGCTGAAAATGAAGAGGTAAACATAGAGGCAGCCGTGACCTTCCCCCTGCTTCTCACAGAGAACCCCAGTGGCATATCCCTTGTCCCCACCATGTCAGCCTTTGTGGCTGTCCCACCCACAACTCCACCTAGTCTTTCATAGAATGAGGAACACACCCTCAGGGCCTGTGACCTAGGATATCCCAGTCTGCCACTGTTGTCTCTGCCCGCTCTCCTCTGGGCCTATGACTGCTGCTTTGCTCTACTACAAGTCTGTATTCTCTTCTTAGTTCTTCCTTCTCTAAGCTCCTGGCTTTCCAAGAAAGCAAGTAATTGGATCTCAGCAAGATACACCTAATCCCCAACCCCAAAACCCTCCACAACTGCATACAGGCCAAGTTGTAATCCATGGCCCTCTGATTTCAAATACCCTAGCATAAAGTGCTTCTCCCCTCTCCTCTTCACTGTGCTTAATACAATCCTCACCAGCTGGTGCCCACATGCTATTATTATCCATGTGTAGGAGGTGACCTCCTGCCGGAAGGATGTGAAACAGGAAAAGTCTCTGTGCTGCGATGCATGTTTTCTTAGATACTCAGTGACTTCCAAGCACAGTGGAAATGTCTGAGTGCCTCTGGTAAAATCCATCTCCCTTTTCCATCTGCTCACAGATAGGAGCCCACATCAAGCACCGAGTACAGGAGCTGGGGCATGGCTGTTCTGCTCTCGTCACCAAGGCAGGTGCCCTGCAATGTAGTCCCAGTGATGCCTACACCAAGAAGGAACTCATAGAGTGTGCCCGGAGAGTCTCTGAAAAGGTGACAGTGCTCATCCATGCAGACTGGGGGACTGGCCCTCCAGCCCTGCAGCCTTTCCCATCCTTCAGCTTTCCCAGCCCTCTCCTCTGTTCCTTCTCCCAGCACTCAGTGACCTTTCCATTTCACATGGCACCTACCAGAGTCACTGTGTGACTTCCCACCCCTAGGTCTCCCATGTACTGGCTGCACTCCAAGCTGGGAATCGTGGCACCCAGGCCTGCATCACGGCGGCCAGTGCTGTGTCCGGCATCATTGCCGACCTTGACACCACGATCATGTTCGCTACAGCCGGCACACTCAACCGTGAGGGTGCTGAAACTTTTGCTGACCACCGGTGAGGAGGGAATGGGGTCTCAGGAAGGCAGGGTGGGGGTAGGGCCAGAAGAGGATGGAGGGGCAGGGGACCTGAGGAGAGCTGACTGGGCCGGGCCCTCCTTCAGGGAGGGCATACTGAAGACTGCAAAGATGCTGGTGGAGGACACCAAGGTCCTGGTGCAGAATGCAGCTGGGAGCCAGGAGAAGTTGGCACAGGCCGCCCAGTCTTCTGTAGGCACTATCACCCGCCTCGCTGATGTGGTCAAGCTGGGTGCAGCCAGCCTGGGAGCTGAGGACCCCGAGACCCAGGTATTCACCTGACACCCCTAATTCTGGTCAGATCCACTTCTTGTTCCCCCTTTTCCTCCCACAGACCAGAGCCTCTGCTCTCCCACACAGGTGGTGCTGATCAATGCAGTGAAAGATGTGGCCAAGGCCCTGGGAGACCTCATTAGTGCAACAAAGGCTGCAGCTGGCAAAGTTGGGGATGACCCTGCTGTGTGGCAGCTCAAGAACTCTGCCAAGGTTGGAGGGAATGAGAGCAACCTCAGGAGAGGGAGCACATCAACGTGCTTCCCCCATTCCTTAAATGATCCCTCCCCCCACTACTCTGATGCCCCTAGGTGATGGTGACCAATGTGACATCATTGCTCAAGACTGTGAAAGCTGTGGAAGATGAGGCTACCAAAGGCACACGGGCCCTGGAGGCAACCACAGAACACATACGGCAGGAACTGGCGGTGAGCACGAGTCTGGGGCATCAGGACCTCAAGTGAAAGAGAGGGGTTGTGCTAGACTGAAGCTGTATCTCACGTGTTCACAGAAATGTAAACACATTCTCCTCATTCATTGCCAAACCTTTTTTTAAAATGTATCTTTATTGATTTCAGAGAGAGAGGAAGGGAGAGAGAGAGAGAAACATCAATGATGAGAGAGTTATTGATTGGCTGCCTCCTGCACGTCCCCTGCTGGGGATCGAGCCCACAACCCGGGTGTGTGCCCTGACCAGGAATCAAACCGCAATCTCCTGGACCCTAGGTCGATGCTGAACTGCTGAGCCACTCTATCCGGGCACCAAACTTTTTTTTTTTTTTTTTTTTTTAATATATCTTTATTGATTTCAGAGAGAGGAAAGGAGAGGGAGAGATAGAAACATCAGTGATGAGAGAGTCATTGATCAGCTAGCCCGCAACCTGGGCATGTGCCCTGACCGGGAATTGAACCCTGATCACCTGGATCCTAGGTCGATGCTCAACTGCTGAGCTATGCCCGGCCAGGCTGGGCACCAAACAAGTTCTTAATGGAGCTATACTCAGATCTTTCCCTCCTCACCGTTTTACTCTTTAGCATTTGACAACTATCTTCTTTCACCACCATCCTCCCATTTTCTCCCATCATTAGTGGCCTATTAGTTGCCACATTCAGTGGCCTCTTCTTGGCCTCCATCCTCTTCACACATTTCCAGAACATTTGAGTGGTAGTAAGCCTGTCTTTGAAATTCTTTCTCCCTTTGGCTTTCTGGACATTGGTTTTTCTCTTGCCTGACACATCATCTACAATCATCATTGCATCACCTTCAACCTAGTAAACAAAGAGGCCTTCCCAAAGTTCTACAGATAGCCTTCTTTCTCTACTCTCTGTCAAATTCAACCATTTTCGTTATGTTCTCTAAGAAGTTGACTTCCAATTCTAAGCTTAGCTATTTTCAACGCCTGTTTGACATTACCACCGAGATGCAGTGCGTTCCAGCCAGCTGTTCTTCCTGACATGCTGCTTACTTGCTGCTAATGGTGGTAACAACCTCCAGGCATGAAGATTCCCCTCAGTCATCTCTGACTTCACTGTCTTATTTGCCGTATCAGATCATTGCCAAGTCCTCCAACTACCCTTCTCCGTTCTCTTTTTGTCTCACCCCTCCCCGCCCTCCCCCACTGGGACTGCTGAACCAGTTTTCTACCTGGTCTCCCTGCCTTTAGTCTCTGTCAGTCTCATCTCTCCTATTCATCTTTCTCATTTCTGAATTCATCCTTCTGATAATCTGTTTTCATCTCTACTTGGAAATGTCCAAATTGAAACTTTTAACTTTCTGCTTCCCAAACCTGATCATTCCTTCGTTCTTTCCATCTCAGTAAATGTCACCTGTTAGTAACTCAGTTCCTAAAGCCAGAAACCCAGCTTTAATGTTTTCCTCTTGTTCCCCACATCTAGGCCCATCAGCAAGTCCTGTTAGTGCTCTCTTCGGATCTCATTTTCTCTTTTCCTCATCTCTACTACCAGCACCTTGTCCAAACAACCATCAGTCCTTAGTTGTATTTATGTCATAGCCTCAATCTTATTTCCCTGCTTCTACAACTCACCAGCCTCCCCTCCCAATCCATTTTCTCTACACAGAAGCCAGAATTATCTTTTTAAAATATAAATTAGGTCGTGTCACTTCACTACTTATAACCCTTTAGTGACTGCCCTGGCTTCTGTGGTAGATTCACACTTCTTACCATCACTGGCCATTTCCTATGGCCCCTGCTGACTTTCCCAAACCCATCCTGTCCCTCTCTTCTCCTTTTCCATACCTAGTCCCATCGCACTCTGTCAGTTCTTGCCCAGTGTAGGCCCTTGCACTTGCTTCTCTCCAGCTATTTTAACATTTGGCTCCTTCCAATCCTTCAGGCTTCAGCTTAAATGTCTGCTCACTAGAGAGGCCTTCCCTGACCACTGATCTGAAATAGGACCTCATTTTTATTTCTCATCATAGCATCCTCTCTATTTTCTTCAAAGCCCAGATCATGTCTTTAGTTTTTCTGCTTGTTTACTTACTTTTCGTCTGTCCAAAATAGAATATAAGCTCCACAAGAATAAGGATCTTGTCTACCTTTTCCCCTTTTGCATTCCTAGCACCTCACATAGAATCTGCCACCTCGCTGATCTGTAATAATTTGTTGGAGGGACACATACATCGAGATATTTTTATTACTTTTATATATTATGTAAAATTCTAAGTTCCTTGGTCTAATATTCAAGGCCCCAACAGCCTTTTTTCCACCATCCATATAGTCTAGAATACTCCTTAATACTGTCCTGCTTGATATCCTGGTTACTCATGCCCTACCACTTACCTAAAATACACTTCTGTTACCTATATCTCTTTTTATAATTTTTATTTTTAGAGGACTTTCACTGAAGTTGGGGACAGTGAAACAAGAAAGGGTCTAGAATAATAGGAGAGGGACTAGGTGGGGAAGTGAGCTTAGACTGAGCTGCTTTGACTCACTAAGAAGTCAGAGAAAAAGGGGCCTTTGAGACAGGTTCAGGGGGCTTGCCCAGGATGAACTGCTGAACTGCTGCTGCCCATTGCTGGGGTCTCTTGAGAGTTTAGGAAATGCATGCCTATGGGGGAATAAGAGGGATGGGGAGGGGAAAGGCCCGTGAGGGAGAGTGAATATCTCTGTTCCCTGTATCTCTTAAGACCCAATGCCCTCTTGCCCTGCCTCAGCCACTTACCCCTTCAGGCTCCTCTGTAGCTTAGGAATAAGAAGCCCACCTCAAAAGCTGCTTCTTTAATTTCAAGCAAACTCTCCCCAATTACTTCAGTCAGAAATGATGACCCTGCTGGACCCTGCTGCCTGCTATAATATTAGCTGAGTCTGTGAACTTCTCCGAGGACTTGACCTACGATGAGAACTCAGTGAATGCTTGCTGAGTGAACACATGAATGAATGAACCAGATTAGCCAAGTGCTACATTGTCTTACAGTCTCACTATAAAATGTTTTTCCTTGTTCTGCCCCAATAGGTCTTCTGTTCCCCAGAGCCGCCTGCCAAGACCTCTACCCCAGAAGATTTCATCCGAATGACCAAGGGTATCACCATGGCAACAGCCAAGGCTGTTGCCGCTGGCAACTCCTGTCGCCAGGAGGATGTCATTGCCACAGCCAACCTGAGTCGTCGTGCTATTGCAGATATGCTTCGGGCTTGCAAGGTAGTAGCCCTGGTAGTGAGGCACCTTTAGGGCAGAACATGGTAGGGGAGAAACTACAGAGGCTTGGGAGACCTGGAGCTCTTTGGGATCCCAAAGTTAACATATTACTCTGTGGTATAGGAAGCTGCTTACCACCCAGAAGTGGCCCCTGATGTGCGGCTTCGAGCCCTGCACTATGGCCGGGAATGTGCCAATGGTTACCTGGAACTGCTGGACCATGTGCTCCTGGTAAGGAGGAAGTCACCTGCCCCTCATACCAGCTTCCCTGAACGCACAGTCCTCTTGCCACATGCCTTAAACCCAGCTCTAATTTTTCGTTCAAATCCCCACCCCACCCCATTCATCCTATTTCCCAAATCTGTTCTTATTTCCAGGCCTCCCTTCCACCAGGGCCCCATTATTCTTAGCATCTTTGGTCCTTTCACTCACCTCTTTCTCTTCTTTTTCTTATCTCCTCTCTTCCCACCTGACCTCCTCCTTCTCTACCTTCATCATCTCTTCTTTCTTCTCATTTCATCATTCTCCTTGCTCCTTGTCAGCCGGTGAGTGACATGCAGCCCACTGTCTTGACCATGTGTGCCGAGTGCACCTGGATAGGCAGCGTGGTGTTTCAGGGCTGTGGTATGGAGTGGTTTAGGGATGGTGCTGAGGGCCATGGTCTGCCCCATTTTTAGGTCAGGGTAGAAGCTAAGGTCTGATGCTCTCTGTTCCCTTCCCCTTTCTTCCCCAGACCCTGCAGAAGCCAAGCCCAGAATTGAAGCAGCAATTGACAGGACACTCAAAACGTGTAGCTGGTTCAGTCACTGAGCTCATCCAGGCTGCTGAGGCCATGAAGGGTGAGGGGTGACCAGGGCCAGGGAGGAAAGGGAAACCTTTGTCATGGGGAGATCCCTGCTTCCTGGTTGGACTTCTCTGAGGTAGCCTCTGCCAGTATTCCCCACAGGTGCCAGAGGCCTGGTGATACTAACCATGCTGCCCAGTGCTCCTGACCTCCCTGCTCTGGCTTACCCCCTTCCTTCCCCACTTCTTCCCACCAGGAACAGAGTGGGTAGACCCAGAGGACCCCACAGTCATTGCTGAGAATGAGCTCCTGGGAGCTGCAGCTGCCATTGAGGCTGCAGCCAAAAAGCTGGAGCAGCTGAAGCCCCGGGCCAAACCCAAGGTCAGTCCTGCTCCCTCCCTCTTTCCTACCCTCCTAATGGCAGAATGTCCCCACCTTCAGCCCCCTCTTATTTTGCATCTCTCTCTGCAACTTTTGTCTCCATTGCAGGAGGCGGATGAATCCTTGAACTTTGAGGAACAGATACTGGAAGCTGCCAAGTCCATTGCAGCTGCCACAAGTGCCCTAGTAAAGGCTGCATCAGCTGCCCAGAGGGAGCTGGTAGCCCAAGGGAAGGTAGGTACTTGGATACCCAGAAGCATGGGGACAGCAGCATCTTTGTAACAGGAGGCTTTTACATACATACAGAGAGTACAGGTCTGAGCAGGCTCTCCTCCCTCCTCCACAGGTGGGTGCCATTCCAGCCAACGCACTGGATGATGGGCAATGGTCCCAGGGCCTCATTTCTGCTGTGAGTATACAACACCCACTAGGTCTCTCTGAGCTAGAAAGACTTGAGAAGGCTAGAGAGGGGATGGACCAGGGTAAGAGGCACATTTTAATCCTATTTTCTCACTTTAGGCCCGGATGGTGGCTGCAGCCACCAACAATCTGTGTGAGGCAGCCAATGCAGCTGTACAAGGCCACGCCAGCCAAGAGAAGCTCATCTCATCAGCCAAGCAAGTAGCTGCCTCCACAGCCCAGCTCCTTGTGGCCTGCAAGGTCAAGGCTGACCAGGACTCTGAGGCAATGAAACGGCTTCAGGTGAGGAACCTTCACCCATCCCATTGAACCTTGGGCTGTGCTGCTTTAAATTGTCCCCTCCAAGGCATGCTTTTCGGGGCGGGGAGCGGGGGGCGGGATTCTCTCACCTGAGACCCTACCTGAATTCTCAACCTCCTGCTCCCTTCTCTTTGCCCAGGTTGCCGGCAATGCGGTGAAGCGAGCCTCGGACAACCTGGTGAAGGCGGCGCAAAAGGCCGCAGCCTTTGAAGACCAGGAAAATGAGACAGTGGTGGTGAAGGAGAAGATGGTCGGGGGCATTGCCCAGGTGAGCTTTGCCCCAGACACTCAGCAACACTGTCAGCAGGGCAGTAACGTTGCCTGTGCTGGTCCCAGCTACCCTGTACCCTAATGCACATACTCACTGAACTGAGTTCCTGACCTCCATCCCTCAGATCATTGCCGCCCAGGAAGAGATGCTCCGGAAGGAACGAGAGCTGGAAGAGGCACGGAAGAAGCTGGCCCAGATCCGACAGCAACAGTACAAGTTCCTGCCTTCAGAGCTTCGAGATGAGCACTAACGTAGCCGCTTCTATTTAACGCAGACCCAGCCCAGAGACTGTGCCTGCCACTACCAAAGCCTTCTGGGCTGTCGGGCCCAACCTGCCCAATCCCAGCACTCCCCAAAGTGCCTGCCAAACCCCGGGCCTGGCCCCGCCCAGTCCCGCTGCACATCCCCGTCCCCTCCCAGCTCCAAGTGCCTTCATGCCCTAGGGCCCCCTAAGTGCCTGCCCCTCCCTAGAGTATTAACGCTCCAAGAGTATTAACGCTGCTGTACCTCAATCTGAACCTGCCAGGGCCCCAGCCCATTCCACCTGCCAGCAGCTTCTGGCAAGTCCCCACAGCCTCAGCTCTACTCATCCTTTTTGATACTATCCTCCTCACACCCCAGCTACCGATGGTGGCTGTGGGATCAGAAGCCCCAAACAGGTCATGCTCCAATAAAGGTGATTCTGCCTGCAACTCTGCCCGGCATCATGAGGAGATGAGAGAATCCCCAGGACAGTGGGGAGAGAATGGGATTGAGTTCTGTCACCAGCTTGATCTGACTCAGGAATGGAGTGGGGCAGACTGTGGCAATCTGCCCTCTGAGGCCCCTTCCTCTTCCTTGCACCCAGATTCCTAAAGTCATCCTAGTTGGGAAGCTCTCCCAGAGAAGTCATACTCCTGTTGTCCCCTATTTCACTGGCCAGTGCCCATGCCTCACCAACTGTCATTCTACTGTGGCAAGGACAACAGCTGCCACTGTGCTTTGTGGCTACCAGGGACACACTGTTCTTCATAACTGCTCAGAGTATGTGAACAAATCCAGTTCCTGGCCAAATTCGAATTTTCAAAAGCTAAAAATAATAAGCCTATAAAATACAAGTGTCTGAGCCTAAGAGAATTATGGGTACAGATTTGGTTGAGGCATTTAACAAGCAGAAAAATCCAACTGGGGCACTTTTAGTCCCTCTGAGATCTTATCCCACTGCCTAGAACAGCACTAGAAGAAAAACTGAAAAAGCTTGACCCAGGTGTGAGACTACAGTTAGGAGCAGAGCTCCCCTAGTGGCCGCGCCAGTGCTGGGCGCCCTGTTCCAGCTGCCCTGTGATCTGGAAGTTCCCAGAGGGAGGTGGTCAGGGAGGAAGGAGGTGAGTGATGTGTGCTTCCACTTCCTTCTGCATTCATCCCCTCTGTCCACACTGCATGGACTATCTGGAAGACCCCATAGGTCTGCCACTGTTCTCATGCGTGATTTTTTTAGCCAGCCCTGTTGCCCAGTATGTTATTCCCATCTGCTGCTACTCTGCGCACCGTTCGCCTCCCTGAAGCCATGACACCTACTCCCACCCTGTTAAGAGTCAGTATAAAGTAGACGGAATTACTTTGTCCTTCCCAGGGCAGTGCATTGAGGAAGGTGCCAACTTCCTACCACTACCCCGTCACCTTTGATTCATTCAATATTTACTAAGCGATGCCCGTGCTAAGTACTGGAACATAGAGATGTATTATCACCTCCCTGACGCAGAGGACCGACAACTCCAATACACTGCTGTGGCTCTCTAACCCCAAATTGTGTTCTAGCATTGTGAGTTGAGGATCTTAGGGATCAAATCCATTCTCCAACCTCCCCAAGTGGTAGTCCAGACTGAACTTCAGCTATGAGCCCAGGACAGCTGTTCACTCCTGCTACCACTTCCCTGTCATGTCTCCACGTCCCCGATCACATACCTCTCACCAGTGATGCCCCAGGGAGCCTTCTGGAGAGTGAATCGAATACCTGTTAGACCAGCAGTTCTTAAAATGTCCTCAGGCATAGGGGTTCCCAGGACCCTCCCAGGGGTCCATAGGTGAAGATTATTTTCATTGTAATACCAGGACATTATTTTCCTTTTTCGCAGTGTTAGCATTTGTGCTGATGGTGCAAAAACCTTGGGTAAACTACCTTAACACAAATCAAGGCAGTGTACTAATAGTCATTGTATTCTCACCACCATGTACTAGCAATTTAAAAAACAAATGCTGGCTTCACTCAAGACTGTCCTTAATGAAGCAGTGAAACCTTATTGATTTTATTTCATCTTATTCCTTGAGTAGCAAGTGTTCTCAGTGTTCTCTGTGATGAACTGGGAAGTGAGCACAGGGCACTTCTGCTGGACTCGAGAGTATGACAGTGTCTTGAGGAAAGCACTTGGGCGGTTTTTTGAGTTGTGAACTGAACCAGCTGCTTTTTTCATGGAGCTCCACATTGACTTGAAAGAGTAACTGGCAGACAAAGCATGATTATCAGACGGGTAGCAGGCTGACCTTTTCCCAAAAAGGAACAAAGCGAGTCTGTCAATTCAGAGAAAAACCTGACAGTATTTATTGCCAATGATAGCACTGGAGCTTTCAAGTAAAAATTAGAATTTTGAAAACCTGTATCTGCCACCATGAACTTCACAACTTCCCAAAACGTAAAACAGACTTTGCTGTTGAAACCAATCCTGATATTTAGGAACATGATTTTTTTTTTTTTTTTTTAAATAATGCATACTGAAATGTATCAACATTTGGAACATCTGCATAGCTCAGTGAGTCAATGTTTTTTTCCAAATGACCAATGCATGATGTTACAAAATTACCCCTGGGTGAAAGATCCAACCAAAGTGCAATACAGACCAATGGATTTTAATGTAAAATAATAAAAGTTATAGATATGGTTTCAGGCTCCACATGAACCCTTATGGTTAAGGGTTTTTAACCCTTAAGAAACTACCATTTGTCAAGTGTTAGTGTCATAGCAAGAAGAATATTCACAATTACCTGAAAAAGCTATAAATATACTACTCTCTTTCCCACTGTGTTTCTGAGACTAGATTTTCTTCACTGTATAGTACTTAAAACAAACCAAAGTATAGCAACAGATAGAAAGCCAAGTAGATTCT
Source organism: Miniopterus natalensis (assembly GCF_054644295.1). NCBI lineage: Eukaryota > Metazoa > Chordata > Mammalia > Chiroptera > Miniopteridae > Miniopterus > Miniopterus natalensis. The sequence goes on along the minus strand of NC_142092.1, from coordinate 47,870,809 downwards.
GAGAAAGCAGTTGTCCTTTATTAAGCCAGAGATTAAGAAGATTTGCAAAAATGTAAAATAACTGCCATCCTCACTAATTTGGGGAGGTGAATATAGTTATTTTTCATGAAAAACATGTTAACATGATTGTGTATTTCTATGACAATATTTTAAATTTTTCTCAATTTCCTTTTTAATACGGTAAGTATTGATAGATACAACATACTTCAACAAAAGCTTTTTGGATTTTCAAATGCCATCCTTAAATTCTAAGAGTGTAAGGGGTTCTAAGACAAAAAGTTTGAGAACTGCCACACTAGACCATGAGTTCTAGATCCTCATAGTATTGGTATCTTTGCATTCCTGGAATATAATGCATAAAAAGTTCACCTGGCAAAGGTTTATCAAGTGCCAACTTTATGCCTGGTGCCGTGCTAGGCATGGGGGATTCAGAATTTAAAAAGACAGTCCCTGTTCTGAAGGACTCACAGACTAGTGGAGGAGACAAACAGGTATGAGAACAGTTATAAAAGGGACTATGATGAGAGTGATAGGAGCCTGCACCATGAGCATACACCTATTAAGTGGAGGGGGTGGAAGAGGAAGTAGCCAGGGGATGCTTCCCAGAAGAGCAGACACTCATGTGAGTCCATAGGGCCACCAGATTTCAGCCAAGGGAGAGCATTTTAGGGGGAGGGAACAGAGTGCAGAAAAGGTAGAGGCTTTAAGAAAAGTATGGCTATTTCCAGTGCCTACAGTAGCTCAATATGAATGCAGCAAGAAATACAAGTCTGTATATTGGGGGTGAGCTTGAGAATGAAAGATGAGGCTAGAGAGCTCTGCAGGGGTCAAAACAAAGGGCCGTCGTCTATACCATATTAAGAAATCTGGACTTTTATCCTAGAGGGAGGGAGTAGGGAGGGTTTTGGAGGGTTCTAGTATCCTCTTTGCACCAAATTTTAAAAAGACCTTGGGTAGCAATGTAGAGGACTAGTTGAATGAGTGAGTTGGAGAACCAGGAGTAAGACCACCACAGACCCAGGCAGGAGGTAATAAAAGGAACTGCCCAAGGCCACCCCAGGGACTCTGAAGAGGAACCTCCTAAGTAGGAAGCAGAATCCACAGGATTAAGTGGATGTGGGGAGTGAGGAACAGGGCAGCGCTTGATCATGCCCAGGGGTCAAGCACTGGCTACAGCTGGATGGAGGTACCTTCAGGAGTTTGGGGAAAGCGAGGGAAGCAGGGAGTTAGTATACGGTCAGGCTAGTTCCCCGAGTAGCGGCAGGCAGCTAAACAGATCTCAATGCATTTGCGTGCCCCCCCCTCCGCCGCCCCGGTTCCCACGGTTCCTACCCCCACCAGCAAAAGCCAGGCCTCCCACCCCGCCGCCGGGGAGCGAGGCGGAGCGCTGCGCCCCGCTTCCTCGCCTGGTCTCCCTTAACCACGCCGAGGCCGCCTCCGCTTCCTCTCCCCACCCCATCCCGAGAAAGACGAAAACAGCCCCGCGCGGGGCTCCACTCTCCCCGACCCCAGGAGCCCGCTCCGGCGACTGCTCCCCGCCGTGCGGGCTGGAGGAGGGGGGCCGCCTCTCCCCGGCTCCCGGCGCGGGGCCCAGTAACTCTTCCCCACGGCCCCAGCCTCCTCCGCCCCAGACCAGCCCCGCCTCCCCACGGAGAAACATCCCAAAAAAGGGCAGAAAAGATATTTCGGCGTAAAGTTGGCCCACGGGGAAGAGAGGAGAGCCCGCAGGGAGAAGGGAGGGAAAGCGGGGGCGAGGTAGGGGTGACTGGAGGGGCGGTCGGACTCCTCGAGCGAGGAGGGGAGCGAGGAGGGGCGGGCAGGGACGCGCCCCGGGTGGGGGTGAGGGCGGGCGGCGCGCGTGTCCCGCCCGGCTCTAGCCGCGTGGAAAATATGCGGGGCACGTGGGGGCGGGGCGGGCAGGGCTCGGAGTTGGGTTCCCAGCCGCCTGGCGACTGTAGAGGAGGGGCCCTGGCTCCTGGGGCTGGGGCCGAAAGGGGAAGCGAGGGGAGGAGAGGTCAAGCCCGCCCTTGGGGGCAGCAACCCCGGGCCGCGCTCTGCACCGCGACCAGGGCTCTGGGCTCGCCTCCTGCCTCAGTTTCCCCAAGTCCCTGGTGAGGCTCTCCGTTATCACTACCACGTCGGTAACGCAAATCCAGAGTCTGGGACTCCGGGTAAACTGAGGCACTGGAACCGCGGTGGAGCCCCGCCTCCCAAGAGACATTTAATCTGGGGGGGATTTACAGGAAACTTCTAAATTAAGGTCTGCGGCTGCTGCAGCTAAGGGGGGGCACGCAGGTCCCTGGGCCTGGGCAGCTGCCGTGAGCTCACGCCCTGAAATAGCCCCGGGGGCCCCAGCCGCAGCTGCCACCCTGCCGGGCTGTCACTCAGAGTCTGCTCAGAGCCCCCCAGCCCGAGGGTCTCCTTCCCTCCCCTCCCCTCCCCTCCCCTCCCCAGAGTTAGGGTTTTTTTTTTACCAGACCGTCAGGGCTACTTTCCCTTCCGACGGCTTGGGGGGGGGGGAGGCGGGGCCCCGAGGAGGCGGTCCAGCGGGGGTGGGCGCGGGGGGCGACCGACCCCCCCGCCCCCGTCCGGGCAGCGCTTCTGCCCCTACAAGGTTTGGGTCGCGGCAGGGGAGGGTCCCGGCCCCCGGCTCCGCCCGGTTCCTCCCCTCCTTTTAGGCACTCGCGCGGCTGGAACACCCCAGTCCCGCCTGGTGCTCCTCGCCCACCGCCCGCGCGCCCGGTCCGCGCAGCCAGCCCGCAGCCAGCCCATTCCTCCCGGTCCGCACCGCCGCCGGCCCGCCCGTCCCCCGCCGCAGCCATGGACGCCATCAAGAAGAAGATGCAGATGCTAAAGCTGGACAAGGAAAATGCCATCGACCGCGCCGAGCAGGCCGAGGCCGACAAGAAGCAAGCTGAGGACCGCTGCAAGCAGGTGGGGGCCCGGGGCCTAGTGCAACCCCCTACCCCACCCCCACCCCAAAGAGGGTGGGATAGGCCCTGCCCTGCCCTGGGCCCCTTATCCTAGGGCCTGCTCGCTAAGGCTCTCTCTCAGCCCAGTGCCGGGAGGTTGGACCCTCACAGTACCCCCAGGAACCTAGCCAGAGCCACACTTCAGCTACCCACCATAGCCTGGGGAGCCACAGTCCCCCAGTTTCCACTCCTGCCCTTGCACAGCAATAATGGGCCCTGCTTCTCCGGGGCTGGACACTCTCTCTGCCCCCATCAGTTCCCTCCAACACTCCTGGCTGCACTGTCCCTCCTCTGCTAGCCCTTCTCCCTGACTGCCTCTAAATGTCTCTCAGTACCCCCTCACACACCCTGCCTCCTCTCTGAGCCTGGGCCTGGCTGACCGAGGATTCTGTCTCCCAGCTGGAGGAGGAACAGCAGGCCCTCCAGAAGAAGCTGAAAGGGACTGAGGATGAGGTGGAAAAGTATTCAGAGGCAGTGAAGGACGCCCAGGAGAAACTGGAGCTGGCCGAGAAGAAGGCTACCGACGTGAGTGTGGACCTGGGGGATGGTGGAGAGTTTGCGCATTGGGAGGGGTCCTGGACTTGGGGATGAAGGGAGTGGGGAGCTACATATCCCAGGACCAGGACAAAAATGTTTTCCCTCAGGAACCCGGGCCAGGGCAAGCTTGCACAAATAATCCCAAGCAGTGGGTAAATCAAAACCACCTACCACTTCCTCCAGAGGACGTAGTAGCCTTGTAATTCCATTTGGCTCCAGCTCCTTGAATGTACAGTGTTCAAACAGTGAGTCATCGTGGGGTTGGGTGGTAGAAGAATTTACCATCCACCTCAATTAATCCTCCAGCTGAAAATGGAGAGGAAACTATAGCTACATTTGTGGGGTGTGGGGTGTTTGTGTAGGTGTTGTTAGGCAGGAGGAGAGGAACCTGACTTGAGTTACACTCCTGGGGGGGCATTAGAAATTCCCTGGTCCTGACCTCTGGCTCTAGTAGCCCTGCTGTGCACTGGGGCCCCAGCTCAGGTTTAAAAGGCCCCTCATTTACCCTCATTAAGTTGTCAGCCTCGAGACCATGCCAGGCCACGGGGCAGAGGGACAGAGCCACAACTGCCAGGGCAGCTACTTTGGCAGGTCTTGCTTACTCAGATTTCTCTGCCCACCCCACACCCCCTAAGCAGACTTCTCTAGCTCCTGTCATCCCCAACCCCCACCTTGAGGTAGTAGAATGGTCATAAGACTTTGGACATAGTTACTTGTACCATTCTCTGCCTCAGTTTCCCCATTTGCCTTGTACCCAGGATTGTTTTAAGTTTAAGATGAGCCTACTGTTGTGTTGGTGGGATGGGGGATTAGCATAAGCATGGTCTGACCATGAGATCAGAAATGGCATTACTGTTTGTGTTGACCATTACCCATGTTTCCCACTTCCCTCCCCCAATTCCCACCCTAGGCTGGTTTCTCTGACCTCCGGCCTTTGGTGTTGGTTCTCCACCAGCCTTGGCACTTGGGAGGGAGCTGACCTGCAGCTGCTAGCAAAGACAACCCTGGACATCTGACACTCTATAAATAACCAAGGCCCAGTGCAGCTGGAGGCAGAACTGGAAACCCAAGGAGCTGGGTGGGGGCTGGAGGGGAGGAGGGTGGACAGGGACAGAGCATGGGAAGCTGGGCAGCAGTGCCAGGAGTAGAAAGAAAACTGCCCAAACTTATTTTGTGACCTTGAACGCAGCACTTAACTTACAGAGTTCCTTCCTCCATTTCTCCCTTTCCTGCTTCCTATTTGTCCAGTGGGGACAGTAGTGCCTGTCTATTGTTAGAGAGCAGTATCCATAGCCAAGAAGAGCTTGAAAAGCAGAAAATGGTCAATGTTAGTCCTATTATGAGGACCCCAGGACTTCTCAGTTATTTTGTCACTCCACTATCATGAAGCATTTTCCTTTCAAAGTTTCAACTTTCTCTAGAGTAGACCCCCACAATGTCCCCATGTCATTCTTCCCAACCCCCAGTGCTATCCACAGAGTCTTTCCACATTGAGTCACCTGGCCCTATGCCCTTGATGGGCTCTTGTCACTGTAGGTGGCCTTCAGCACCTGGAGGACAAGCCGACTACTTTCTATATATGGTACTATGTTTCTTCCACCCGATAGTACCACCCAGGACCTGCTTTCTACCCCCTCTGCCTCCAGTGCTGCCACCCGTCTCTTCCCTCTCACTTCTTCCCCTATACTAATCCTTTCTCCTCTCCGTTTTTAAATCTCAGGGTCTCTATGTCTTTGTCTCTGATGAAGAGCCAGGGATAACCTAACGTTTCTGGAGTGTGGACTCTGCAGGCAATGTGCTCAAGTGCTTTTTGCATCTTATTTTATTTCCCAAAATCATCAGAATTGCTTGGAAGCTTAAAAATTTTTTTTCCAAGTTCCTGCCCTGGAGATCTCAGTTCAGTGGATCTAGCAAGGAGCTAGAGAACCTGTTTAGTTATATAAGCCCCTTAGGTGGTCCTATTAACAGCCTACAAAGAAGGAACTGTTATTGTCAACTCAGATCTAAAAAGGAGGAAACTGAGGCTTAGACAGACTAAATAAGTCGCCCAAGATCACACAAGTGTTGAGTGGCTGAGCCTGGCTCAAAGAAAACAGTCTGAATCAGAGCTGATTCTCTTAACACCAAACTGGACTGCTTCTCTCATTTTCTTTTGTTGGGGCCCTTCTTGCTCTGCCCTCTCTCTTTTTTTAAAAATCCTCACCCAAGGATATTTCTTCCATTGCTTTTCAGAGAGAGTGGAAGGGAGGAAGAGAGAGAGAGAAACATCTATGTGAGAGAGAAACATTGATTGGTTGCCTCCTAATGTGCCCTAACTGGAGCCAGGGTTTGAGCCTGCAACCCAGGTATGTGCTCTTGGCCGGAACTGAACCCCGGGACCCTTCAGTCTGCAGATCGACATTCTAACCACTGAGCCCAACTGGCTAGGTCTGCCCTCTCTTTTTCTCAAGATACCATCAGTTTCCATGGAACTTCTCCAAAACCTGCATGGCTTTGCCTCTGTATTTCAGGATCAGTGTCTGAGTATCCCTCACTCACACTGTCCTTGTACCGCCCCCAGTTGCCTCCCTGCTTTGCCAGGGAACCCCTTTCTACAGCCATGGATGTTCCATACAGGTTGGGCTTGCCTCCTAACCCCTTGCTGGGAGTCTGCCTGGCAACTAGTAACGTCACTGAGCTTGAGTCTATGATTGGCTATTTTAAGCAGCATTGCTTTTAGGTTGGCCTGATTCTTCTCCACTCCTTTACCTTGGCGGGCTCTGCTGTGGAGTCGGGGCTGCCTCAGACCTGGTCCCAACACTTGGAGTGTTCTCTGTGGGGACAGAGCTACATGCAGATAACCATTGGGAGCCTAATTATGCACAGTGCCTGAATTGGTCCTGTAGCAGAGGAGTGGAGCTTGTCTAGGAATGCATATTTGGGGCTGGAGCATAGAGTCTGGGCAGAAGATATAGATGGTTGGTTAGAGGGTAAAAAATAGGAAGACAGGAAGCATAGACTCTGTCTAATAAGAATCTAACCATCCTCTGGAGCCTCGCTGATCTTCATCCAAGGTAGACAAAGCCTTTCTGATCTCTAACCTTTAACCCATAGGCCGAGGCAGATGTGGCCTCCCTGAACCGCCGCATTCAGCTGGTAGAGGAGGAGCTGGACCGGGCGCAGGAGCGCCTGGCTACAGCCCTGCAAAAGCTAGAGGAGGCTGAGAAGGCAGCTGATGAGAGTGAGAGGTGGGCAGGGGGCCCTCAGCGTTGAGCCAGGGAGGGGGGATGCTGTCTCTGCTGGTCCTGACCCCACTCTCACCCCTCTCCCTGCCTCTCAGAGGAATGAAGGTCATTGAAAACCGAGCCATGAAGGATGAGGAAAAGATGGAGCTGCAGGAGATGCAGCTGAAGGAGGCCAAGCACATCGCTGAGGACTCAGATCGCAAATATGAGGAGGTGACAGCCCTGCTCCACTTCCTTGTCACTCCCAAGCCCCAAACACCCCCAGTCATTCACCATGGATCTATTCCTTCTCTCTCCCCGCCCTCACCCCAGGTGGCCAGGAAGCTGGTGATCCTGGAAGGAGAGCTGGAGCGCTCAGAAGAGAGAGCTGAGGTGGCTGAGAGGTAAGGATACGCTGGGCTGGCAAGTGAGACTTAGCCTGAGCCCTTGGTTATGGGGCACTCTGCACAGTGGGGAGGCAGTTTCTCAGACTTGGGACCATAGGGTCAGGTCCTGTCATCTGACCCCTCCCCGCTGCCCCCAGCCGAGCCAGGCAGCTGGAGGAGGAACTTCGAACCATGGACCAGGCCCTCAAGTCCCTGATGGCCTCAGAGGAGGAGGTAGTAACCTCTCTGGACCTTTCTGGGCAATGGCGCCTTCTCTCATCTCACCTTCCCCTCCATCTCAGGCTGCTCTCTCTCATCTGCTGGGGGTCGGGAAGGGCCTGGGCTTCCAAACTCTGCCTGCTGTCACTCTCACAACTTTGCTCTTCTCTTCTCTCCTCCCCCCTCCCCCACTGTGCCATCTCCACTGTCTCCCCCCACTGTGCCCTCACACCCCACCCTGCCACACACCCCCTGCAGTAAATGTGGGGACCTAGAGGAGGAGCTGAAAATTGTTACCAACAACTTGAAATCCCTGGAAGCCCAAGCAGACAAGGTAGAGGGGGGTAGAGGGGCAGTGAGGATGGGGTCCTGCAGGGGAGGGAGGCGACGGGCCCAGGCAGGGTGGGGCTGGGTGTTCCATGGAGACAAGATCATGAGTAGCCTGTGGGGCTCAGGAGAAATGAAGGATTTATGGGGACAATCTACTAATGGCATGTGTATGTCCCTAAAAGTATTCCACCAAAGAAGATAAATATGAAGAGGAGATCAAACTGCTGGAGGAGAAGCTAAAGGAGGTGAGTCCTTCCAGTCTCCACCCTCCCCTCAAGCCCCACAGTCCCTACCAGAGACTGCCTGTGGCAGAAAATTTGGAGATAGTGATAGAAGAGAAGGAAGGCCTCATTTTTTTGTCATTTCCACATCTTGCCTTTACTCCCAGGCTGAGACCCGAGCAGAGTTTGCCGAAAGGTCTGTGGCAAAGTTGGAGAAAACCATCGATGACCTGGAAGGTAAAGGGGATCTCCCCTGTACCCCCAAACTGCACTCCCCATGACTGTCAGTCTGCCCCTTATCTTTGCATCCCATTATATATGCTACAGATAAATTAGGGTTGGACCACCTAGGACTCTACAAACTCTGGTGGTCGGTGCCTACCATTTATTTACATATTTGTAACCAGCTACAACTCCAGTGCTTCTCAAACTTGAGCATGCTTGAAAATTCCCCAGAGGTTTTAAAATGCAGATTTCTGGGTCTTACTCGGAAATGATTGCTGACTTTGGGCTGGAGAATTTGTATATCTAACAAGCTCTCTGGTAAAGCTGATGCTGCTGATTGGTCCTCAGACCACACTTTGAGTAGCACCTATTCCATCTCCAAGTGCAACACAGTAGAGCTATATCACAGAGACTTCTTTATTACATAGAGAGCTGTTTGGTTTAATATCTAGGTTTGCAAAACAACATTGATATAAAGTACTACTTTAAGCTAGATTTGGTGTAAATAATCATCCAGGTATTTGCTAGTCTATGCCTATTTCTCATTATCATATTGTACCTAAAACTGTCTTTCCTTTCTATTGTACGATAACCCTTCACTTTCATAATTCCAATTTCTCTTGCTTCCAGCCTTCTCAGGCAAGCCTCATTTTTAAAAAAATATGTTTCTATTGATTTCAGAGAGAGTAAGGGAGAGGGAGAGAGAGAGATAGCAACATCAATGATGAGAGTCATTGATCTGCTGCCTCCTGCACACCTCCCACTGGGGATCGAGCCCGCAACCGGGGCATGTGCCCTGACCGGGAATCAAACCATGATTTCCTGGATCCTAGGTCGATACTCAACCATTGAGCCATGCCAGCTGGGCAAGCATCAGTTTTATCTCCAACTTTGTAAGACTTTAGGTCTTTCTGGCTTGAGCACCCTTCCCTTGAAGCAAGCACTCCTGCTTATCCAAAGGACTATGCCCTCAGGTCCCCAGAAGAGACAGGAACTCCTGGGAGAAGAACCAATTTAGGGTACAGAGAAGAACAAAAGAGACGGGTACAGAGAGGGGAGGAGGGGGCCCTGACGACTGTCTAGCCTGCTCTCTGGCCTCTCTCTCTCTCATCTTTGTCCACCTCTCTGATTCTTGTTCTCTCTTTCCATTATCCTCTCTCCTTCCTTTCCTCTTTCCCTCTATTCCCTCTCCCCACACTCCCACCCATCCCTGGACCCCTCCAGACGAAGTCTATGCGCAGAAGATGAAGTACAAGGCCATCAGTGAGGAGCTGGACAACGCACTCAATGACATCACCTCTCTCTGAGCCCCTCACCAGTGTGGCCCCTCTTCTCTCCTCCCCTTTCTATTCTCTCTGAGGAGGGATCAGTCAGGAGGAGCAAAAATTGCCAGCATTGCACAGCCAGGCTGGGCACAGCCTAGGAGAGCACCCATCACATGTGCTGCCCACCCTGGCACTGGCTTCTTCCTTCTATCCACCCACTTCCCCCTCCCCCCGCCAGCCTCTACCTCTCTCTGCTGCTTAATAAACTCAACTTGGTCTCCATGCTGTTTTCCTGCCCTCCAGAGAACACTTCCTTTACCCCCACAAGAGCACTGCTGAGACCTTGGCTCTTATAGTCACCCCAATATTGTGACACCCACAAAACTCTGTGGTCCACACTGAAATCCCCTCTGCACAGCACTCACAGTCTGTCGCTCTGTCACTGCTGCATGTGAGCATGGTATAACTCCATCAGTCACCGTGAGCTCTCTGGTGCCCCTGCACACCCAGGCCTGTCACTGACCTTGAAGCGCTGAGCTGGGGTTCCAGGATCTCAAGGAATGACCGGAAGGGAATGGGGTGGTGAGGTGAAGGGGAGGGCAAGCAGGTTGTGAAAGGTCTGAGATGAAGTTTGGAAAAACATTGGATGCCAGCAACATGGGGTTTTCACTGCAGGTCTGTTTTCTGCTCAAATCTGTCTGTCTGTCTATCCCTCCCTTTCCTGGCTCAGTCTTTGTCCTTCCTTCTGTTTCCAACTCTCTTAAACCTTCTAAAGGATGAGGGTAAGTTAGTTGTTGACTCAGGCCTTCCCATCCCACCTCCATGACTCCAGAGTCTTGAGTGAGGCATCCGTGTCTGTCCTGGTCAGTCCATCCATTTGTCCCTACCACGGGGTCCTCAGATCCCTGAATGCTTGTGTCTTCATGAGCCGCCAACCCCCTCCATGTCTGTCTGCCACATCCCCTGTCCATGCCTCCCCATGTCTCTCTCCTCATGTCCCCCCTTCCCCTCATGTGTTGCTTCCTCTCGCAGAGACCTTGGCCAGTGCCAAGGAGGAGAACGTGGAGATTCACCAGACCCTCGACCAGACCCTGCTGGAGCTCAACAATCTGTGAGGGTTGGCCCTGCCTCCAGCCAGGCTACAGTTGCCGCCCCACCCAATAAAACTGATGTTACTGGCATTGCAGGGCCCTTTAAGCCTTTCTTTGGTGTTGGCAATGGTGGTGGTGGTTTTCCAAAGTGGAGAAGGCTGAGAGGATGCCTGAGGGGAGCAATGGAGTTGGAAGGTCCCGAGTGAGCAGGGCCCGGTTCCATGCTCTGTGACACTTCCTTTTCCATAGTAGCCAAGGTGTGGGGTGCTGCACTCATTTAGGAGGGGTTGTGAATAGTCTGGGTGAAGCAGACAGGACTGGTAGGGCTGGGGTTACATCTAGGCCCTTACTCTTCAAAGAGCAGAGGAGCTGCTGTCAGCATGACTGCCCCATCCCAACAGGTGGCTGAGCTGGACAACACAATCTGAAGGCAAAACTGCAAAGCTACACAGCTTTTACTTGAGCAGGGTGAAAGCCCCAAAGCCTCAATGTGAATTTAAGCCTAGATGCTAAGCCTGCCCTACTCCCAGATACATACACTGGTCTACATATATGTACATGCGTGCGCATGCGCGCACACACACACGGCCATTTCAACAATCTCAGTCAGTTCTGTTCCCTTCCTGATAGCAGGATGCCCCACCACCACCAAAGATGTCCATACCCTAATCCTGTGAAATATTACCTAACGTGGGAAGGGACCTTGTGATTAAGCCAAGGATTGTAAGATGGGGAGATTATCCTGGGTTATCAGGATAGGCCCAATATAGTCACAAGGGTGCTTATAAGAGGGAGGCAAGAAGGTCAAAGTTGCAGGAGAAGTGACAATGGAAGCAAGAGTTTGGAGTGATGGGAGGCAGAGGCCACAAGCCAAGGAATGCTTGGCTTCTAGAAGCTGAAAAGGGCAAGGAAACAGTCTCCCCTCAGTGTCCAGAAGGAACCAGCCCTGCCAACACCTCCAGAAATCTAAGAGAATAAATTCACATTACCGTGAAGTTTGTGATAATTTGTTACAGCAGCAGTAAGAAATGGATACACCATCCTGATTTAGGGAACAAAGCTACCTTCCACATATTTTTATTTAAAACATTTATTTAAAAAAAATCTTTGGTGATTAAAAAGGAAGTGGTGTAATAAGAAGGACAGAACAAAGCCTCCAGCTCCCCCTCAGACTCCTCTGGCTGGCTTCTCTGCACTTTCTCCAAGTTCCAGGCCTCTAGGCAACAGTCTCTGTGACCTCTGCTGGATGGTAGCTGGCGGTCCCTCTGGTCCCACTTGGATGTCTACATGACAGGGAAGCCTAATCAGAAAACTGGCCCAGGATGAGCTCCTTTGTGTGCAGTTTGCATGAAGCTGTTCTGGACTCCACATAGGCAGTGGGGCTGTGCCTGAGCGAGAGGGTCAGTATAATACATACTTTTGCTGCCTTCTCATTTGCACAAGGAAGGCCACGCTGGTGACCGCAAAAAGAATGCCAAAAACCAGGGCCAGGATGTCACCTGTAGGGAGCGGAGAGGCTGCCTCAGGGAGTGAAGAGAGTCAGTCAGGGTTCCCTCAGGGCCTGCTTCTATATATCTCCCCACCCTGGCCCTAAGCTCTCCAGCTGCCCCCAGCACATCAGAATCTAGAAGAGACCAGCAACGGGATGGAGATGGGTACAAAAAAAGGGGTAAAATAACTACCCTTTCCCCCCCCTAAAAATGAAGTAAAAGGCTGTTTTGGAAGGAGGGTGCTAGGAGATTTTTGGAGCTTCATTTGACCAACTCTTGCCCTTGGGGACAATAAAGGACACCCCCTACCACCACCTTGATCTGACACTCTGTCCTATTGGGGTTGAAGGTCTGCTCTGCAGAACAGGAGAGGCCCTAGATGTGGTCCTGACTAGCCCCTGGGACTAAACTGTGCCAAGGGTTGTCCCCAGCATCAGGAGCCAGAGAAGAGGCCCAGACTCACCAACAGCGAGGCAGGAATTCAGGTGGACTGAAGAGGAAAAGGAGACGTTAGAGCCGGGGCTGTGACAACAGTGACAGGCAAATGAGGACACGTGGGAGGATGAGAAACCTGTGGCTGGGGAACACGGTAACATGGGGTACCGGACAAAGCTGCACCTGGCTCCACAGTCTGCTCCACTCCAGCAGGGAAGGAGGCCTCAATCATTCGCCCATTCAAAGGCTGCGTGGCTCGGAAGTTCAGCTGTAGCCGAGAGTCCCGGGGTCCCCACAGGGAGCTAGAGAGGCTGTGGAGCTAGGGAGGTCATTAGACAGTGGAAGGGGGGCTCAAGACAAGAAAACGAAAGGACCATAGGCCTACTCACAGCCCACGCATCAGGTCTCCACCCTCTATGTTCCCCTCTTCCTCCCACATGGCCCTTTCACTATGCCTCCTCTTCCTCACCTCATTCTAGACCCCTTTCCTGACATCCCCCACATCCACACGTTTCAGCCCCACCTGCTTAGCACTCAGTCTCACTGTGTGGTTGAAAACAGTCCAGATGACCCCTTGGGCACAGGGGGGGGTGGTCAGAGACCCCTCATATCGGAAGTAGCGGTTGAGGTCGGAGGGCAGCAGTGCAGATACATCCAGTCCTGGGACCCAAGTCTCTGAGTCTGTGGAAAGGACCTGTGCTGGAATCTCACCTAGATGGCTCCCCTCCAAAGCTTGGGTGTAGGGATACAGTTTCATATCCCAGAAGCCACGCTGACTCAGTTCCCTGAGACCACTTCTTCACTAGGCGTATCCCTTCCCAAAACTCAGCATAGACAACTTAGGAGAAAGCAAAGGGCTTTGGGGCCTCACAGAGTAAGAGAATTGCTCCTTAGTTCCTCCCTCAGAGTCTCCACTCTTACTTTGCATACTATGATAACATGCTGGACCACAGGTTTAAGCCCAGAGAAGATAAAAAAGGAAAATGAGCTGAATAACTTATAAATAAATATGTTTATAACTATAAAACACACACACAAAACTCAAAAAGCACAGCTCCCTCTAGTTTAGCAAAACTTAAGGTCCAGTAGGGTGAGATTTAAAATGACCCAGAGTGACTGAGAAGAAAAAGATTTCCCACAAAAGTATTTACAAATTTAAAATATGTGATGCTTATGAAGGAGAATAGATAGTTTTCAGAAAAATTTTAGTTCTCCAGACTCAACCCCTGAAGTTCCAAACACTATTTTTTAATTTTTTTTTTTTTTGTCTTATTTGGTTTGGGTCTTACTCTGTTTTTTATGTTTGGTGTTTGGTTTTTAAACCATAAAACCTGTGAGCAGAAGTTTGCCTTTGCCTGTTTGCCTCTGTTCAGCTTCATAGTTACTATCAAGATCCTAGTCATTCAGTTCACACATCAACACTCTCCCTATGGAAGGGACCCTCATCTCCTTACCTTCCTCAGCAATTTCTTCCAAATGAGACAGCAACTGCTCATAGGCGCTGTTTTCTTCTGGGCCTTCCTAGGAGATGACAGTGCAAGACAGGTAATACACGTATCTAGGGCTACAGCTAGAGGCCTGAAGGTGAGGTGGGGTTCCCACAGTCCTCCCTCGTTTCTCAGCTCTGAGAATGCCAGAGGAAACAAAATCTTATGTATTACTCAGAGTTGATTTACTCTTGTTCTGCAAACTAACCTAACAAGCTCAGCAGGCTAGTTTTCAATGGCAAATTGGAGGAGCCGGAGGAGGAGGAAGGTGGGCCACTCGTATCATGAGGATACAAGGCCCTCATGACCTGGGCCCCATTCCTGAAAACCATAATGACCTTTGTACTCATGTTACCTCTGCATTCACATTAATAATCCATGTGATTGACTTGGAGGAAAGACATGTTATTTCCGAGGCACTTATCTGAACTTTGTGATTTGAAGCTGGCGTTGAGTTAGTTAGGGTATGAGTGAACCTAGCACCTGTGTCCTGGTCCCTTCATTTTAGTAGCTTCCTCTAATCACTGTGTATGTAGCCTTGATCATTATAGGTCCAAAGAGGTCACTAAATGTTTCTCTAGACTTGACTGCATTTCACAAAGGGGACATTATTGTTATAGGGGCATTAGAGAAATTACTCTTCCTGATGTCCACTTTATTGCATCTGTCATTCCCTGAATGGGCCATATTCTGAGTCTTTGCACATACCATTTGCTCTGCATGGAACATCTTTTCTTTCCCACTAGTGAAGTCTTCAAGTTTCACCTCCTCTGAGAAGCCTTCCCTGACCACTTCTTTTACTCTGTCCCGTTGTATATGTCTACCATATCAGCTGTCTTTAGAGACAAGGATCCAAGTTTCTGAATCCATTTTTAAGCCCAGTGCCTCCCTCACAGTGGGTGTTGAATGAATGGACTAAGGAGTGAATGAGGTTGATAAGGAGGTGCTGCCAGGGTGAATATGCATACTGAGCCCGGGGGGAGCATTGGGAAGCAGGGTGTGGGGGGTGTACAGGGCTGGTACCTGCAGAAAGGCGGCCAACACGGCCAGGCCCCCTGGGCGTCCCAAGGCCTCGTCAACTTTGGCAAATGCAGTACTCAGATGAACCACGTGGATCTGCAAAGGACAGGCGGGTAGGAATGGGCAAGATCCCCTCCCCCCACGCCCACCTTAGTCCCTCTGCAGGCGGCGGCGCGCTCACCTCGGCAGGGAAACGGTGGCCGCCTACTGTGTGCTCCGAGCCTGGGCGCCCCGCAGCCCCCCAGTGCAGGTGCAGCTGCAGGGCCCGGTACTCCCGCCCGGGACCCAGAGCCATCTGCAGCCCCGGAGGCAGAGTCAGCTGCACTGCGGAGGGAGAGCGGGTGAGCCGGCCGCTGGCCGCCGCGCCGCCCGGACAGCCAGCCTAACCCCCCGCGCCGGCGGGACTGTCCCTCTCCTCAAGGCCGGGTCCCCAGAGAGCCTCCGCCCCTCGCCTGAGGCTCCGCCCGGGGCCGCCTCACCCGTGTGGCCGTTGTTCCGAAGGCGCAGTTTGGGCCGTGGCGGGAGTTCAAAGCCAAGGAGCTCCAGGGGCTGAAGGGCGGGGCAAAATGCGGTGAGCTGCGGGCGGATATCTACCGGAGACTGGAAGCGGTCGGCGCAGGCTGGAAACACCTGGGGCCAGGGCGGGTCGCCTGCGGTGGCAGAGTGTGGACGGGAAGTCCAGGGATAGGATCGGGAATTTTTAGGGAGTAGGATGGGACAAGCGAAGAGGTGGAGTCTGAAGACAGTGGGGAAAGAGAAATCGGAATGTGCGCAGACGGAGGTAGCGGGCACTGTGGGGGTCAGGCGGGTGCGGATGGGGGGGACGCCCAGGACTGGAGCTCGGTGATGGCCGGGAGGCAGATGGGCAGAGCTGGGCCTATGCCGCGCCGGCTGTCTCACCTCCATAGCGCCAGTGACTGTGGTCATCCCCTGCGCAAAAGAGAAGGGTTAGGAGTCGGGTCTTTGAGCCCAGCCCCCACCCCACCCCACCCCCAGTGGCCAGACGAAGTGGGCCCCGCTCACTAGCAGGAATTCACAAACTCAGGTGGGCATAGCAGCGAACAGAAATGCCCAAAGCTGACCAGATGTAAAGCACAACAGTGTGCAGCCAAACAGAATACCACAGCCTGGCGGCCGCTCGGAGATCCTACCGGTCCTGCAGATGCCAGTTTGCAACCACTGTGTTAGTAAAATGGGGGGGCTCAGTCCCCAGGCCCAAATTAGTAGAGCATCTTTCCTTTCTCCCTTACCTATCCCTCCTCCCTGCTCATCCCTCTTCCCTTTCTGGTCTCCAACTCTTTTCCCAAAGTTCCTGGCTTGGGAGTCAAGATACCAGGACCCCCTACAGGCTGTTTCCTTCTTCCTAGATCTGTTTCCTCACCTGTAAACTGAAGATGAGGCCATGTCCACAAGCCCTTCCTGCTCTTCCGCTCCCCTCTTTCCTCTTCACTTCCCTCATACTCTTACTTCTCTTTACCTAACGTTTTCTCTCTTTTCATGTTCCGCAACCTTCCCCTCGCTTTCCCACCTCTTCCTACCCTTGTCTCTCCATCCGCCCCCTTTTTTGCTCTGAAAGGGGGGAAGGGCCTGGTATCACTGGAACCCCTGGGGTTGGGAAAAGCTACCGTCAGAGTACAGGCTCCTTTCCTTTCCTGAATAATCTCTGCTTGGCTGGGAGTTTAGTGAAAGGAGACACAAACCTCTTGGAACCTAGATTTGGAGGGCTGATGACTGCTTACCTTTGTTGTTCCTTTGAATGTCAGTGGGAGTCTCAGTAGTGGGCAGATCCTCTAACTTCAGAGAGTCCTCCTCTGTTTCAGTCTTCATTCCTGGTGGGTCCGCCTCTCCACGGAGATCCTCTTCACTGGGCAGGTCCTCCTCACCCAGCGGGTCATCTTCCCCAGATGAATTTCCTCCCACGGAGGGAGTCCCCTGCATCCAGGATAGGCTCTGGGGATGGGCAGGTACCAAGAGCAGCAGTAAGAGCAGCAGTTGCACAGTGGGGCCTGGAGCAGGGGCTGAGATCAACAGAGGGAGCCAGGGACTGGGGCACAGGGGAGCCATGTGGCTGACTGTACGGTGTTCCAGACACGGTGTGTGCGGGCTGTACGTGCATTGGAAACAGGAGCTGGTGGGGGAGGAGCAAGCCTGGAGGGGAGCAGGCTGACTCACAGAGTGCCCTTTTGTAGAGATGGAGCCAAAGTCCCTCGGGTCTGCCTGGCCCTGTGCCCCCTCCTCGATACCATGGCCTGGATTGGGGTGGAGTGAGGGCAGGTGTGTGCACAGGCACAAGGTTATCGGGGTCATGGGCTCAGCCTGGAACCCAAGGCACCACCTGGCACTGCGCAGGCTTTCCCTGGGCACCTCCCGGCAGCCTGCCAGCCAGCCTCAGCTAACACTGGCCTGCTTCCCAGCCCCAGGCAGAGAAGGGGAAAGACAGGGAGCTGGGGCCCCCATGTCCGCTGGCTGAGAAGAGAGCAGTCCATGTGTGCATCCCCTGCCCAGCCAGGGAGCAGGAAAGGGGGAGGGCAAGCTGCTGCAGGAGCTCGGGGGGGGGGGGGGGGGGGGGGGTGGATGGGTAGGTGGGAGGTAAATCTGAGTATGAATGGAAAACTGAGTTTATGTACAAGAGGGACTCTTATGGGTTTAAACTAAATTTAGTTTTGATCATATTACACCTCTGCTCAAAAACCTTCACTAACTTCCCACTGTCTCCCAAAGTCTCTTCCATCTGTCCATCTTCTCCCTCTAGTTGACTTCCATGTCCCTTCAAATTTTACCCGAGACCTTCCCATCTTATCTCTTCCTACTGTTCTTCATACTCCAGCCAAATTAAACTATTCCTTTTTCCCCAAAACCGCTGACCACCTTTGTTCATCTAGTTATCACTGCTGGGAATGCCTGCTATTCACTCTTTCTTTTTTTAAAAAAATTTTTTTTAATTGATTTTTTTTTTTTTAAAAGAGAGAGGGGAAAGAAGAGGGAGAGAAAAAAAGATCGATGTGAGAGTGAAACATTGATTGGCTGCCTCCTACTGGAGATCAAGCCCTGAGCGGAAATCAATTTGGCAACATTTTGGTATATGGGACAACTCCCAACCAACTGAGCCACACTGGCCAGGGCAGCCATTCACTCTTTTTTTTTTAGCATCTACCATATGTCAGGCACCTGGCTAGAGGTATGGAAATGAACAAGACAGCTGCTGTCCTGGGGAGCTCACCATCTAGGGAGTGAGGGCAAATACTACCATAAGGTTTAGGGGAGAGATGAATTCTGCTTCAGAAAGTAATACAGAAGTAGCCAAATTTGGTCAAGGCTATGAAAAAGAAGCAGTTCAATTTGGTAAAAATGATGGGAGAATTGTATTCTGGGCAAACGGGAGGCATCAAATATTTTGAGCAGGAGAATGACAGAATTCAATTCCCATATTTGGTCATGTTGAGGGATCGTGTGGAGCATGGATTGGAGGGGAAGAGTGGGTGCTAGGAGACAAGTGAGAGGACCCCAAGAATGGGCTTGGGGTTCCCAGTCTCTGCCTATTCATTTAATGAACATTTATTGAGCCTCTTCCAGTTCTCCAGGTACTGTCCTAGGTCCTAGGGATACAGCATTGGACTGGAAACAGCCTCTACTGTTGTGTATCTCACATTGTAGTAAAGCCCCTATGGTTTCGACAAACCAAAAGAGAGTAAGGCCATCTCAGGAGGTTGCAGGGGTTAGGGTATGGACATATCTTTATGATTGTACATGTTAATCAAATATATTGAAATATTTCTAATTCTGTTGGTAACTAGGGTTACTCCGGGGTGCTACTGCTACCCCAGCTCCTACCTGGGGACTCTCCTGACCTTCTCATGATCTCTTATCACAGCATGGCTCCAGAACCCCACTTATATGCCACAGTCAGCTTCTACTCTGATGGATCAGTGCTTGTGCACCCACTACCATGTTAAATAGTTTTACCGCCTCCCCTGTCTAAATCCATTCTATTATTCAAGACTCAGCTCAAAAGCCACTTCTTCCAGGAAGTCTTTCTTGACTAACTTTGTACCATAGGAAGAGATTTCTGGTGCCTCAGTACTTTGTCTGCCCTCACTGATAACCTTGCCCACCATCTAATGCATTTTAGGATGATTTATGACATTTTTATCTGTTCTAATAGCCTTGAGCTCCATAAGGGCAGGGTCCAGTATTTGATTGATTGAGTCATTATTTTATTCAACACCCATTATTAAGCATTGTCTCTCTGCAGATCTCCTTGCCTGAACCTGAGAAAAACCAAATTGACTAAGCTGACTTCCTTGCCCTGAAGGAGCTCATTGTCAATCACCTGTGCATGTTGAATCACAACTGTTCCAGGTGCATGATATCACATTTTTATGGCATCCCAGAATATCTGCCTTGTCAGAGTGACTGCCATACTGTATACCAAAAGCTTATGTGGCCAAACAACAGCTGTCCTCAAAATAGTCATTTTAGAAGGTAATTAGCCTAACCATCTAGGTTGCCATTTCTGGACCAAATTAAGAGCCATCCATTCATGGCAATCTGATCCAGTGTGCACTCTGGACGGTCAGCTCATGGTCTTGGTCAGCTATGTTGTCAGCACCTTAACACATGGAAGGTCCATGGTGATATCTAAATTGGATGGAGCTGGAAAAGATGGAATGTGGTAACAAGTGATCTAGTTGAGGTGGAAGAGGTTATGGGAAGCACAGGAGACAGAAACACCATACTAACTGGAGTCTGGCGTTCTTATATCTTGACATCTTTTCCAACACCAATCCCAGCTTTATTTCATTTTCCCTTTTTCCAAATATTCTGAATGTTACCATCGTTTTGCTTTTTAGGTCTCTGTCAGGATCTCTTTGTATACTTCTCGTTGCTACTCTGTATGTTCACACATCTCCCTGCCTTCTCTGCTGCTTTCTCTCAGTACTTCAGAGTCCAGATCTGTGTCTAGGTGCAGATCTGTCTTTGTTACAGCTCCATAATTTTCCAAATGCCATTCTGCATGGTGCTGCCTCTTTCTCGAATTCTCTGTTTCTTTGTGTGACTGTGTCTTTGGGCTGGGTGGGGAATGTGGACTCTGACCTGGTATCATACCTTGGCAGCTGGGAGTCTGCCAACCCCCAAAACAGGTTTGAACTTCCAGAGTCTTGTTCCCTGAGCCTCCTTCCCCAGGTTGGGACAGAGTGTACTCAGGACTAATTGACTGGGGCACCCCCCCCTCCACACACACACCTGGCACACAACCTTAAAGCCAAGTCTCTGGTCATTAGGATCTGTTTCTATCCCAGGATTGCAGAGGAGGGCACTATTCCCTGGTGGGTAGGAGGAGAAAAAGCCTCCTACTCCCCAGCCATGGACTGGAAGCAAAGACAGATGGAAGCCCTTCTGGGGCCTTGAAGCTGACCTGTAGTTCTGGCCTACCTCCTCATCTATGTTTGTTTCATAGGACTTCTGTGGCAAACTACCACAAACTGGGTGGCTTAAAACAACAGAATCTTTTTTTCTTTCACAGTTCTGGAAGCTAGAAATCTGCAATCCAGGTGTTGGCAGGGCCCTGCTCCTTCTAAAGGCTTTAGAGCCTCTTCTAGCTTCTGGCGGCTCCAAGCATTCCATGGCTTGTGGCTGCATAACTCTAATCTCTGCCTCCAGCTTCACATGGGCTTCTCCTCTTGCCCCTGTCTCTCCACTGGGTGTCTCTTTTAGGAACATGTCATTGGATAGGGCCCACCAGGATAACCCAGAATCTTATTTCAAGATTTTTAACTTAATTACATCTGCAAAGACCCTTTTTCCAAATAAGTTCATATTCACAGGTTGCAGGGGTTAGGGTATGGACGTATCTTTATGGGGACCACCAATTAGCCCACTATGACATTAGCCATCTTAGAACTGAAGTGGATGCACAGGGTGAGAAGAAATGGGTTTGTTTTGGCGACTCTCATACCTTCTGCCCTCATCCCTCTTCATATGTTTTGTAGGCAATTTCACCCACTTCCAGGTTTCTACAAATTCATGACAGCCAAGTATCCCTATGTTGGCCTCTCTTCTCCATGTCAGATCCATAACCACCTGCCTAATCAACATCCCCACACCCTTGGTGATATGATTGAGTTGCTGGATTGAGCTAACCCTATGGCCTACCTGCATCTGGACTTTTCAGTAACATAAGCCAATAAAATCTCTTACTGTTTAACCACTTTGAGTTTACTATTACCTATGACATAGTCTTACTGGTATAAATTCCTCCCATGGCTTGGCCTCTGTCTGTCTCTCCAGTCTCCTTTTTCATCACTCTTCCCTTTGCAATTTATGCTCTAGTCTTATTGAACTTCTAGCAGTTCCTCAAATGCACTGTGTGCGTGCATGTGTGTGTGTGTGTGTGTGTGTGTGTGTGTGTGTTATTTCCAAGTTCACTTTCTCACCTCTACTCCACTGTCAACCCTGCCCCACCAGGTTTTGCTCATCCTTCAGGTATCAATTGATATTGTTACTTCCTCCAAGAAGCCTTCCCTGACTCCTAGATGAGGTCACTCCTGCCTGCATAGAAGCCTATACATCCTTTGTAATGTTTATCTCACTTTATGGCGACTCCTTCCCATGTCAGCCTTGCTGGACTATAAGCATCCAAACAGCAGAGGCCATATTTCATTATCCACCATTTCATCTCCATGCCTAGCACAGGATGTGGCGTATAAGAGGCATTTAATTTTTGTAGAATAACTGATAATTGTTGCTGAAAACATCCCTAGGGCTCCTCTGGCATCCAGTGAGTTGAAAGCAGAGGTTGAAGGTAATTAAAGGATAGAGAAGCTGTTGACTGCCTTCTGACCCTCTCCCACTGGTCCCTCCTTCCTTTGGCTTTGGGAGTAGAGTTGGAAGTAGAGAGTCTGTTTCAGGTAGACTATGGGGTGTGTCTGACTTGCTCTGTGGGAGACTTGGTCCCCAGGAAATCAGTTGTCTCTAATTATCTTAAGTGTGTCTTCTTAGTGTTTCCCTCTTCTTCCTCCACATTTGGATGATTCCCCCATCTGAGCTCACAGTAAGCTCTATAAAGCACACTCACATACTGGCAGCACGCCTAAACACACCCATCACCACTACACCCGAGGTGCTCTGCTCTGTTCTCATCAACTGAGCCCAAGGTGATACCGATTACTATGAGATTATCTGTCCCCTTCCTCACTTGAGATCTTAGTGTAAACTGTCCCACATTCTCTTGAGAATGTAACCAGTCTTCCAACTATATGGTTTCACCAGTTTCCTTGTGACCTGAGTTCAAGGTATAATCTGACCCAAACTCTCTCTTTCCTCCACCAAGCCCTTCAAGTTTTTTCTCCCTGATCTAAGTCCAGCATTTCTCCTTTCTCAGAATTCTTAGAATGTCAGAGAGCTAGAGGGGACCTCAGATCCCCAAAAGTACCTTGGTTCTTGGCGACGGGCCTAGATTCCTAGGAGTCCAGAGTGGTAGGAATGGGGTCTAAAGTCTATCTAAAACTTTAGTTTTTAATATCATTTTTTAGTTACAAAGTAATGCACACATGCTCAAGCAGAAAACTTAGGAAAGGCAGAAAAGTATAAGGGAATTTAAAAAATCACCCTTTTTGTCCTATTCACTGCTTTAACCTCAACGATCTAGTGCCTGGCACTGATTAGGTGCTTAATAAATATTTGCTGAATAAAGTATTCTCAGTCTAACCTCCCAGAGACAAAAACTACTGTTTTATCCTTCTAGTCATATATATTATACATAAATTGGATCATATTGTACAAACAGCTATGTGGTCTGCTTTCTTTTTCTCAGCAATACACTATGTACCTTTTCCCACATTGATAGCTTTTTAACATCATTTCAATGCTTTCATATTATGCCTTCAAATGGCTGTACCACATTTTCCCAGCCAATTTACTACCTTTGGGCAATTAGGTGTTTTTCAGTTTTCTATTGTTACAAACAATGTTGTGGAGCACATCCTGGCACATATATTTTTGTCCACATATCTGTTTCTTTAGAATGCATTCCTAGAAGTGGAATTGCTAGGTCATAAGAGTAGGCACACTTTAAGATTTCTCATACCTACCAACAAAACGGCACTTCCAATTAATTGACCCTCCAGGGCTACTGCCAATTTTTCAAAAGAACTAAATTAGGAAAATCTGGTACATATTGTCTTTCACAGACTAATCAACTGCAAGATTTTGCCTTTGGTCATAATTAAGCAATTCTGAACCACTGTGTTAGTTATTGACACCTGCTGACCAGAAGCTAATTGGCTGTCAGATTTTGGAACAAGAAAACGAGTTAGTAACTTAAAACCTATAAGCTTTTGTCCAGGGGCCAAAATATTTCAAACTTTGTGACCCGTGGGAGCTCCTAAGTGTAAAGAAGCATTGGGGAAGACCGAACCCCAGCGTCTGGCATGGGCCCCGTACGGAATACGTACTGCAACTATTGCACCATTCCCAGCTCTACAGCTGGGACACTGAGGCCCTGCCAGTGTCTGCACTCCCAAGTCTAGGCCGCTGCCCCAACTTAGCGCCGCGCAGGAGGGCCTTTCACCTGCCCCACTCCGCCCTGTCCCGGCGGCCGCAAGCACCTGCAGCGCCGCCCTGGCGGTGGGGCGAGGCGGTAGCGGGGACCAGACAGGCCGGCAGCCGCTCCCGCTCCGTCCCGCGCAGCCTCCCGGCGCCAGGGGGCGCGCCCCTCTCGCTGCCCCGCCCCCGGAGCGGTTAGCATTTGAATCTCCGGCGGGCTGTGGCCGGAAGTGTCGACCGGTCAGCTAGGCATGGAGACCCCGGGCCCCAGGGCTCGGTGCCCGGTGCGAGAGCAGCGTGACCGCTGGGAGCGCAAACGCGCCTGCACCGCCCGGGAGCTGCTGGAGACCGAGCGGCGCTACCAGGAACAGCTGGGGCTGGTGGCCACGGTGGGGACCCTGCACGCTGTCTCGTACGGGGCAGGGACCCCAGGGTGTGGGAGGGTCTCCTTGAGGTCGGTGATCCCGAGTACGGGGGACTGCCCGGTGCTGCATGGGGGGCTGGGCAGACTTCTACAGGTTCTAGCTACGCCTTGGCGTCGGCCTCGGCCTGCAGACTGTACACAGGTGTTCTCTCCTCCCGCAGTACTTCGTGGGGATTCTGAGAGCCAAGGGCACCCTGCGACCAGCAGAGCGCCAGGCCCTCTTTGGGCCCTGGGAGCACATTTACGTTGCCAGCCAGTGAGTGGAAGGGGCGTGGGGAGAGGGAAGGAGGGAGAGCCCTGGCTTCGGGCAGTGCGCGGAACTCGGAGTCAGCCAATGACCTCACCTGTGGTCTTGGCCCAGTGCCCCAGTTCACCATCTGTAAAATGGGGTAACAGCACTACCTGTGGGGCAGAGTTGAAAGAATTAAATGTGGTGCTTGAGCATTTCTTTGGCAGCTCTTTGATTGTCCTCACTCACGCAGAGAGCTGCTTCCCTATCTGGAAGAAGGGCACTGGGGACAGGGGCTGGAGGGCTTCTGCCCCCACCTGCAGCTCTACACCCAATTTGCTGCCAATGCAGAGAGGTCCCGGACCACCCTGCAGGTAACTTGAAGATGACCTCAAGTCCTTCCTCTTGCCCCATACATTTCCTCTTCATCTGGAGACCCAAACCTCATTGATACCATTTTGCATTTATAGAGCACTTCAGGTGCCCAGTTCTTTGCTAAGTTCCCTGTAGGGAGACAGGGGTTCTCTCAGGAGCACACAGCTTACTGAGGGCTGGGGATGTGTACACAGGTGAATACAATGTAAGGAGTGCCTTCTCCCTCTGCTGCCCCCCCTTTCTCCTCACACCAGGAACAACTAAAGAAAAGCAAACGTTTCCGGAGGTTTGTGAGGCTTCAGGAAGGCCGCCCTGAGTTTGGGGGCCTTCAGCTGCAGGACCTGCTCCCTTTGCCTCTGCAGAGGCTTCAGCAGTGAGTGAACTCACCCTGACTCAGCCAACTTCTCTTTTCTGAGTCCCTCAGCTTTGTGGAGTCTGTCCCAATGCCTCTCTCTTGGGACAAATTGCTCCTAAAATCCGTTGGCAAGAGTAAATGTGAACCTACTGGAGTACCTGGAGTCTGCAGCCTCAGGCCCTTAGCTGGGACTGTGGAACTCTACATTGAAGTGAGGCTTGTAATAGGGCCAGTGACGTGGTATTTGGAAGAGTTTGCTGAGATGAGAGGCTGGTCCGGCTTAGAATTTCTGAAGCATCTACCCCTGACTCTTCAGTGTGGGATGGGAAGGGGCCATGTGGTGTCAGCTCAGGTTTTGAAAGAGGGATACAATAGCCAGAAGCTGATTTTTCCTGGCTTTGCAATGGAAGTATGTGTAGGGGGTTATGTGTGTGTCAGGCGGAGGGAATTTTCCCCAGCTCTACTTCCCCTCATAGACTTCCAACTGTCTAATTCTAGGTATGAGAATCTTGTTGTCGCTTTGGCTGAAAACACAAGTCCCAACAGCCCTGACCACCCACAGCTCACACGTATGTTCTTACTCTGCCAAAACTCAGGCAGAAGGCTGCCTTTCTTGTATCCCTTCCCGGTTGTGACCTCCAATAATGTCTGGTATGACCCTACCTTCAACATGTACATGATGTCTCTATTGTTCTGCCTACTCTTCAAGAAGTTAGACCCTAACCCTGGTCCCCTCAGGAATAGCCTTTCTTTCTCCACCGCCAGTACCCAAAGTCAAAGATGTGCTGGGAATGGGGTTGGGGATGTTATTCCAGGGTCTGCTCGGCTGATAAGTGAGACCGCCCAGAGAGTCCACACCATTGGTCAGCAACAGAAGAATGACCAGCACCTCCGGCGGGTCCAGGCTCTTCTCAGTGGACGCCAGGCAAAGGGGCTTACCTCAGGTAGTCTGCGTACTTCCCCCTCACCCCTCTTCTTCTGTATTGTCAGCACAGACCCTGTTTCCTCAGCCTCCCTTTCCTTCTATTTCCATGGATCTTGGTTCTGGAGCTGCATCAGAATAACAGCTCTCCCATCCCCCAGGTCGCTGGTTCCTACGCCAGGGCTGGCTGTTGGTGGTGCCTCCCCGTGGGGAACCTCGGCCCCGCATGTTCTTCCTGTTCTCTGATGTGCTTCTCATGGCCAAGCCTCGACCCCCATTGCACCTGCTGCAGAGTGGCACCTTTGTCTGCCGGGCCCTCTACCCCATGGACCAGTGTCAACTCCACAGGGTCTTTGGTCATTCGGGAGGCCCTTGTGGTGGACTGCTCAGTGTAAGTAATAAGATGCGAATCCTAGGTAAGGTAGGAGAGGCCCAACATGTAACTGTTTATCTCCTTGGCCTGGGCCCCTTTCAGAGGAAATGAGCCATGTACATTGAGAGAGGATAACTGAGTCTTTGGGGTTCATACTTAGTTCTCAACTCAGTCCTGAATGACACCCATGGGAGCAGCAAGGCCTTCAGCTTTAGCCTGGACTTTTCTGAGCCATGCACTAAGAGGTGGTCTCTCCCTAGCTGTCGTTTCCCCAGGAGAAGCTACTGCTTATGTCCACAGACCAAGAGGAACTGTTGCACTGGTATCACAGTCTAACTTTGGCCATCAGGTAAGTTGTGTGTTTCCTTGGTAAGAGTGTTTGATGAGGCCTAGGAGCTGGAGATGAACAGTTCTGATCCTATCTTATGTCCCACGTCTGTCTGGGACACCTCCCTAACCCCACCCCTACCCTGTAGGTGATTTTTGTCTGAATAGAGTGCCAATGCCTGAACGGACTATCTTCTCTCCACAGCAGCCAGAAGAACTAGAAGAATCTTACAAATTCCAGAACCCAGGATACTTCAGGGATAGGTCAGGGTCAAGAGTACTAAACTAAGCAAAACACAGTCCTTCATGGTTTGAGAAGGGTCATTTTGTGTTTGCTTGGGACTGGGTTATTTGACCAGCTCTTAATTAAGAATCAGGAAACTAAGTCTGACCCATTTGAACTTCTGCTGGACCAGCCCCTCTAGCACAGATGGAGGGGTTTGGGGCTGATAAGTCTGGTGCTGTGTCAATGGCCTGTTGTTCAAGGCTGTGGCTTTGCAAACTTGGCTATTTTTATAGTTTATTTTCCCACTGGATTTAAGTAAAGGTTTTTTTTTGTTTGCTTTTTTGGAAAGGTCTTTCTGTCTCAGCTATGTGATATGAGAAAAGGGATTTCTGTGCCCAGAAGGCATGATAGTCGCCTCAGGAATACAAGGAAAAGAACCAGAGCTCCCTCTATCTTCTCAGCTCTCACACTGGGAGGCAGCATCTTTTTGTCCTAATAAGGAAAGCTTTTCAAGAAGGGCCAGTTGTTCTTAGGCACCTAGTATGGGTGTGTGTGACCAGCTGGAATGAAAAAGCACGCAGGAGCATCCAGTCACAAGAACAGAATTTGTTTTACTAAACCTTCAGCTGTTGTCCCTCCTTCCCAGAGGGGGCTGTGACTGGGGTCCTTTGCTGCATCTTCTCCTTAGCCCCTGCTCCACTCCCCAAGGAGGAGCTGGGTTCCTTGTCTCTGTGCTCCAGTTTAGGGGCTCTTCCCCGGCCTGACAGCCACCAGCCTCCTCATCTTCCTCCTTTATACACAAGTCCTCAGGAAACGGTATGCTGGCCTCTGTGAGGGGAAGATCAGGCATGTTCCGGTTTCAGATACTTTGTTTCTACCTCCACCAGACTCTCATCCCCAGCCTGTTACCTGGTTCTGGAACCTCCAAGCCCTTGTTTGGCATATTCTTTTGTAGCAGCTGGTGGATGGTGTGTAACTTCATGTTCAGAAGCTCCTGCTGTGCTCCAGCCAGGGTAGTCACACTGTGGATATATCCACTCAGAGGCTGCCCAATCTATGTCCCCACTTCTCACCTGCCACACATTGCTCTCCTTACCGCTCAAAAAGGGGGTCCAGCTGGGCCATCAGATTGTTCAGGTGTTGTTCTGTCTGGGCCAGCTGTTGTGTCAACTGGGCAAGCTGGTGCTCTGGAGGCGAGGGAGAAAAGGAGAGCAAGGGTTACTTACCTTCTGCTGTCCCCTAATTCCCCACCAAGTACAGACTTCTGCAAAACCCACCTGACTGCAATGATTCCTTCTTGCCTGCCTCCTCTTGGAGAATGGCAGCCTCATCTTTCCCCTGCTACGGAAGAAGGAAAGGGTGATACTGCAGCAACAAGGTTCCCCATCACTTGTCTCCAAAGCCAGTAAGAGGAGGCGGAAGAGGAGGAGGAGAATTTGAGGTAGAGAAAACTACTGGATTTTTACCTCAGAGAATCACAATCACATCTAGCCCAGCTCCTCACTCAGGACATGAAGCAGCCTGTCAGTGCATCCTCACAAGCGGTCATTCAGTCTACAGTAACGCCTCCAGGGAAAGAGCAGCTCCCTCCAGTCTGATAAAGCTCTGGCTGGTAGTTTATATACAAAGCCCAAAATTGTCCATGTATCTTTTTTTCATTGTGCTGATTAGAGCCTTCCAAAATCATGTATTTTCAACATGACAGCCACTCAGGAATTTGAAAACAATGGTCATTCCCCCCTCCCCACCCCTTCCCCATGTCTTCTCTGGTTTAATACCATCAATCTTTTTCAGTCAGTGCTCATTTGACACGACTTTCAATGGTTGCTTTACTGAGCTTGTGCTCTTAAAGCAGTGCCATGAAGAGAATAAAATTCTCCAGGAGTGTTCTGATCAGAAGATAAAGCACAATACTTATTTGGGAGGTGGGTTGTCACATCACACAAATGAACTTTATTAGCCAACTAATAAACTGCTGCTGTTATGTCCAAGAATAGAATTTATCTATCCTTGTTAAACTTCATCATTAAATTCAGTCCTTTATCCTAGCCCGTCAAGTCTATTTGGGGTCATGATCAGCTATCCCTTCTAGTTTTACATCATCTCCAAATTGGTTCAGCCCTCTATTTCCCAATGCAACTGAGTGACAGGGCCAGGGCTGCAGATACAGCCCTGGGAGGTACTACTTTCCATTTCAACAGTTTCAGTCCACCAACATGTACTGTCAGTTCATATTTCAGGGCCTCCTTCCCAAGAACATGAGCCTGCTTGGTACCATGAACTCAAAAAACACTGACTACAGTAATCAACCTCTTGCGCCAAGGTAGGAATCTCACTGGAACTCCACACTTCCTGGGTTCAAATCCCAGCTCCACCAGTTACTAGCTCTGACCTTGAGTCAATCACTTCATTGGCTTGTTGGGAGGACTAAACGTGATGCTCATTATTTACAACTGACTACGCGCCCTTCACAGCCATTACCTCGCTGGAGGCAATGGATGCTCAAAATAACTCCATAATGTCGGGAAGCCAAGGAACTGCTGTTCGTTTCACAGACCGGAAGATGTCTCCGGTTCTTGGCACCATAACGCCCCCATGGGAAATTCAGGCCCGGGGCTTCCCCACCCCTGGCCTTCCCGCACCTGCAAGCACTTATATAGCACAAAAGCCACCACAGCCGCCGTGTACAGCGCCCCCAAAGGCAACGCCTGAGCCGGCTCGTGCTGGTCCTTGGGCGGCGCCCGCCGCCGGGGTTCCGTGGCCTTAGGGCCGACTTGGGTGGGGTCCCCTGCGGAGGAGGGCAGAGGAGGGTCAACAGAGCTGCGACCTGGGACCCCTGGGCAGTCCCAGCCTCCCCCCAGCAGCCCTCGCTGGTACCTGGGTGTGCCCGGAGGTCGAGGCTGGGGTGGTCTCCGAGGACCCCGGGCAGCGCAGACATAAGTAGCAACCCCAGTACACCAGCGGGCGAGGCCGCGCTCGCCATTGTGGGCCGACAGACTAAGGCCCGGCGCCGCCGGAGGCCGCAGGGCGCACCAGTGCTCATGCGTAGGTGTGCGGGTCTGGTTCTGCCCTCCCAGAAAACCACGCCCACCTCACTGTGTGGGCGGGGCATGTAGATTTGCATAGGACTATTGGCCCAGCTTTCCTATATTACTTCATTTCTTATCTACTTAGGTATTCTATATTAGCAAGAATGCCTCCAGAAGTCTTAGGAGATTATGCCAGAAAGTAATTTTTATTTCTTAAACCACCAATCTTCTCGCCCTAAACAAAAGATAAATTTGCTGATGGAGGTATAAAAGGTCGGAGTAAGAAAGTTGCTTAGTACAGCTCGTGCTGAAGGCCTGTTACCTAGGCTACAGACGGAGGACTCAGTTCCTTATTTGCGCCTAGGGGAAAGTCCCCGGACCCGCCGGCAGAGAGTGCCGCGCGCGCGTGCGCGTAGACTTCCCTGCCTCTTGCTCTTAAGCCCGCCAAGAAGCGAACCCGCCCCGGCGGGGGAGCCGAGCGGCGTGTTGGCCGGGCGTCGTCCGTCAGCTTGTCTAGTTACGCAGGCAGTGCGCCCCCGCGCACCAACCTCACGGGGCTCATTCTCAGCGCGGCTGCATTTTGGAAAGCAGCCAACCGGCTCAGTTTGTATCAAAATCCTTTCTCCGCTGATGTTTTTAACGTGAGCTGCTGTGAACCAGGCCATTCCCCTTTTGCAACAGCTAACGTCCACACAATACACAACGTTAAGATCCCAGTTCAAACCCTTCATTCAGAATAAACTTTAAGTTTATTAATGACTGCAGCTATTGTACCACATCAATTATATCACAATAAAGCTGGAAAAATCCATTTTGATTCATTAAAATCAATTCATTAAAAATCAATTAGTCAATTAACTACCGCTAGACTAAATGCCACGAAAGCGGAGGCCATATCTCTTTTTCGTTAAGATTTTATTCTTATAGCCTAGCTGGCTCTATCAAGCACTCAAGGAATCCTTGTTGAATTAAATTAATATTTTCAAAATGACCCAACAGTTAAATATAATTAAGGTAGTTCAGGAGGCAGCTCACATGATGTTTCTCTGTCTCTGTCTCTCTTCCTCCTTCCCTTCCTCTCTCCTTTCCTCCCTCTCTCCCTCTCTCTAAAAATCAATAAAAAGTGTCTTTCATATTAAGCAACAGACATACAAATAGGAAAAGTCTTAACCATAAGGATGTTTGGCAAAGACTTATAAAAATTTCATTTCACAATAAATTCCAGAAATTTTCAATATAAAAACTCTGAGGTCACCTAGAATGACATAAAGTAATTCAAGTTTAATTTCTTTGACTTTATAATCATTGTGCTATCCTCGTTTATTATAAATCCATGGGTTAAATATGGGAATATGTACTATCATAGGAGTTGAAGACAGAGATCGTATCCAAAGAGAACTTGAACAACTCCAAAATGTTAAGAACTAATTCTAGATATAAACACACTTAGATGAATCTGCTTATGTCACTGGCCAATTGTATAATTGGGAGTTCTCTAGATTAACTTCCATGTAGATTACAATGTTTTTTTAAAGGATAAGTAATACAAATGTGCTAATTTGAAGCTTGTATATTATGAAAGCTCATCAGTTACCACAACAATTTAGAACTTAGATCTACAACAGATTTTTCAGAGAGGAGTACTTTATCACTGACATTTTTTAAAATTGCTGGAACATGGTAATAAAAAGGAGACTGATTTTTAGTTGGTTTTATTTTAAAATTCTCTACAGATGATACCCTCTTATTGCCTGCAACCGGAGGATCAGGACTTCTCCTTCCATTCCCATCCTTGGCACACCACTGCAATCATTTAAAATTAAAACACACACACAAAACACAATATATTGTATGGACCAGACAAAACATATCTTTGACCTCTGGTCTATAGTTCAGATTTGGAACTTAAACTCCCTCTTCCCACATCAGTGGCCTCCCACTGATTGGGCTGTCTCTGGGCATGGCAGGTACTCCATTCCCTGTAGTGAACAAGTGCAAAGACAGGTTCAGTGTCCCAGGATTTCTTTACAGCGGCAGAGGTTTCTTTAATTCAGCTCACTTTTGAGATTGATAGTTCTTAGGGACAGTTTGAAGTGGGTCAGGAGGGAGTAATCTAGCTTTCTCTATCCCCAAACTGTTATACCAGTAATAACAACGGCAGCGGTCATCTTAACATTCACTGTGGATCAGCCTTAGGTGCAGTGAGACGGTACATACCGGGAGATCTCCCAGGCCCATCCCACTTTACAGCATGCTCATCGAGGACCGCATTCTCAGACTTGGAGAGCAAAATCAGGCACCCTGTGGCATAAGGGACTCTCATAAAGCCTGGCTTCCTTGTCTTGGGGGTCCTACCTCGTGCTATTTCTGCCCTCCTTGGAGTCTTCATGGGCTCACCTACACAGTGGCACAAGTTTGCCTCTCTCTTCTTGGCCAAAGTGGGTACAGGGCAAAGGGGAGGGGGTGTGGGGTGGGGTGGTGCGGAAGTTTAGGAGCTGCTGGGTGGCGCAGGTGCAGGCACTGGGCGGTGTCTGTTCTTTTGCTCATCCCTCCCCTCCCCCTTCCTCCCCGGAAACCAGCAACTTTGCCATCACCAGTATTGAGGATGATGAGCTGTGGGGGCCTGGCCCAGGGAGGGGTGGGAGTAAGGGGGGCTGCTGCAGCTGTCAGACCATAAACGAGGCCTAGACCTAGGCTCAGGGCAGGATGCCTGCACACTCATCAGCAGTCATGAACAGAGGTGGCAACTGCACGGATCCAGACACGCTAGTGCCCGGTAAGCGGGGCGGGGCAGGGACAGGGGGAGGGGTCACGTGGCCCCCGGTCCCATCTGCTGGGATCTGGAGGGTTGGGCTGGGCAGTAACACCCACCCCTCTATTCTCTCACATCCACAGGAATCCCCTCCTTTACCCAGGCCTGGGGATTGTGGGCCCTCTTAGGGGCTGTGATGCTGCTGCTTCTCATCTCACTGGCTGCACACTTGTCCCGATGGACTAGTGGCTGGAGCAGGAACCATCCAGGACAGGGACAGTGAGTGGGGGAAAACAGAAATGGGATCATTGAGAATTTCTCCTTACCAAGAAGTCCCCACTTATCCCCTAAACTTTGTATTGCAGTTCTGGAGGGTCTGTGGAAGAGGTCCCCCTGTATGGAAACCTGCATTATCTGAAGACAGGTAGGAAGCTGGTAGAGGGGAGAGGCGCAGAGGTCAGGTCCTGGGTGGATGGGATGAAGGGCTGTGAGAGGAGGAACAAGAAGTGATGGTCACTTCCTGTTACCTGTCCCAGGACGACTGTCTCAAGAACCAGGGCCAGACCAGCAGGATCCAACACCTGGAGGCCCCACCAGGGTGAGTCAGTTGTGGCTGAGGAAGAGGGGAGGAAGGAAGTGGGGGGCTCTTTTTCAAGGGTCCAGTGAACTTCTAACAGCCTTGCTGTCTCCAGGCTGCAGAGGAGGTGATGTGCTATACTAGCCTGCAGCTGCGGCCTCCTCAGGGCCGGATCCCGAGTCCTGGAACCCCCATCAAGTACTCGGAGGTGGTGCTGGACTCTGAGCCAAAGTCCCAAGCCTCAGGCCCTGAACCGGAGCTCTATGCCTCAGTGTGTGCCCAGACCCGCAGAGCCCGGGCTTCCTTCCCAGACCAGGCCTATGCCAACAGCCAGACTGCACCCAGCTGAGATGTAGGGCCTCCCACGGTGAGGCATGCATCGCCCCAGCCTCGTCTGTTGCAGGGGTTACTGCTACCCTGGTCCGGGGCATGACTATTTCCCAACAAATCCCCAAAGACAGTCAGCCAGTGCCCAGTCACAGGAGGTGATGTTCCTCAAACCTCCTATCTGACCTGTGGGGGAGGTATCTCAGGGGAAAAGCAGGTCCCCGGTTTCTTGAGGATGAAGGAAACAGAGGCAGTGGCCCCCTCTCCACTTCCTCCTCCTTCCGGAGTTTTACCAGATCCTCCCCACTATTGCTCTCTTACAGTGTACCCCTGACACCTTAGTGTCTCCTCAGACACAGGAAGTGGGCAGTGGGGGAGGGGGTAAGAGCCTAAGAGGACCTGGGTGGGTATACCCCTAGGGAGTCCACAGCTGGGGGTGGGGCGTGGTCCTGGAACCAAGCAACCTGAGGAACCCAAGCCTGGCTTCTGATCTGAGATCTGAGAACCCTGGCAGGAGAATACCAGTCTGCATCCTAATGCCTCTGTTGTGTTCCCAAGTTTTTAAATAAAATTTCTCAAAGTGTTTGGATTTTACCTACTGGGCTACAAACCTGCAATAGACCACACATGATGGGAATGTGAGTTTTGCTGTCTGCACAGAGCACTTCCCAGGGGAGTCTAGCTGGGGAAAAGGGCCCAAGAGGAGCTGCCTCATCAGCACTGCGGGGGTGGGTGCCAGGGGTGGAGGCCAGAGCCCAGCTCCTCAGATGCTGGTGTGCTGCTAGAACGTCCTCAGAATTTACACTCAGAGTCTCTCTAGTCCCATCACCTGGAGTCTGCAAACTCACCAGCCCCTGACCTACTCTCTCCATGAACTCTGTAACTGTGCTGCACCCCTCCCTCCCCCAAGCTGTGGTCTACGCCATCTCCCCTTAGTGCCTCTGTAGACGCAGGTGCGGCTTGACAGGCATGAGGTTAGAGGGATAGAAGAAAGAGGAAACTGAGGCTTTTACTTAGAAACTTCTCTCCTTCCCACTTAGACTCCCAGAGAAGCCAGTGCAGGGAAGCCTGCGCCTGAGACCGGCCAGGTGGTCCCAATAAGAAAGGGGACCTCCCCTGCTCTCTCTCTCTCTCTCTCTCTCTCTCTCTCTCTCTCTCTCTCTCTCTCTCACATCCAAATGCCCTGGGGTTCTTGGATCTGAGGACCCCAACCTGTGCCTCTCCACAAGAGGCCAGGGTCGAGGTTAAGAGCAGGCAGTGGGGCTGTGTGGGAGGACTGTGACTGCGGGGGCGGGCACCGGATGCGCGGAACCACTGGCAGCGGGATGTGGGGTTCTGAGGCTGCTGTGCTGAAGACGGCTCAACGTGCCCACGGCCTGAAGAACTGAGGGCTTGACTCCTGGGGCCCGCCAGGAACCGCAGCTGAGGCCGCAAACGTCCCCAACCCAGACCAGCTCTCCCCGCGGGGCTCTGCGGCACCCGCTGCCTGCCGCCGATTCAGGACCAAGCTCCGAGCGCCCCCTCGTGGCGTGGTGCGGCCTCGCCACCACCTCTGCGCAGGCGTGACGCTGCCTAGTCCGCGGCATGCTGGGAGATGAAGTCCAGAGGTTTCGGGCCCGCCCGGGAGTCTAGCCGGGGATGGCGCTGAGCAGGGCGCTGCGGCGGCCAGAGTTCGCAGAACGTAGAGGACTCTCTGTGGAGCTGGGTATGACTAGGACTTTTTCCTTCCAGTCTCCGAAGCCTGGATCCTCTGCCTTCTCTTTCGCCTGCAGCCCTTTGATTTTTCTTACCTTCTTATCCGGCCTGTCACTGAGGCTCAGCCCTAGCCTAGGAGCTCATGACTGCGCGCCGGGTCTGTGCAACTTCCTACCCGATCCCCGCGTCTGGGCAGCGGGATGCCCCCCAGACGCCCTCTGAGGGCCCCCTGCCACATCCCCCCAGCTGGTTTAGTTGTCTCTTTACCAAATACCTGGGAGTCCTCTCCCTTTCCATAGCTCCGGGCGCTTCCCCAGTGGCCTCCCTGGTCCCACCGGCGTTTGTTTACAGGCAGGAGGAATGCGCGTCCCAAGCAGACTCCCAGGAGCGCGTCCTTAGGGGGAGCCACGAGGGCCTTTTGGGGCCCCGCTTCCCCCCTGTTCCTGAGACCCCAGCTGGGAGGACAGGGATAAGCCCAAGACGCAAAGAAGAAGGGTCTTTGGGATGGTCAAAGGTTCAATGATAGGAAGTTCTTAACGAATTATTTATAGGTGGGGAGGGGCCCCCGAAGCCATCCGAGCCATCCAACCCAGGCTCCTCCGTCTTGGGTCTTTCGCTGCACTCTGTCAAGTGGAGTCTAAACTTTCAAAATGGTTTTGGCTACAAGGAGGGTAACATATCAGGGACATGGAGAGAGGCCAAGCCTTAATGACTTCATTTGAAACCTTGGATCCAGCCATGCCCAGAACTAGATCTGCCTCCTGAACTTTTTGGTTATGTAAGCTAATAAATTCCTTTTTTGCTTAGTCAGTCTAAGATTTTTTTATCTCTTGCAACTTTGAGTTCTGACCTTCTAATAATGGCTTGTTTTTAAGTCTTCTGGTGATTATCACTTTATCTTTCAATGATACTTAGACTCGTCAGAGAGAGGAGATTCTGTGCATCCAGCCACCCTAAGAAGACCTCCCTTACACCCCCCCTCTGATCACTCTCAGCTATAGGTGGGGAACTTTAAGTGGGCTCTACTGAGGTCTTGGCAGAGAATTTGAGGACAAATTTCTGGAAAAGAGCCTCAGAGCCAAGAGCAAGGCAACAAGTCCCAGAAACAGCCTGCTTCCCAGGAACAATCAATGGCTTTGCCGAGTCTCCCCTACTCTCCAAAAAAACTAATGAAGGATTGAATTTCTCAGCCCTCGAGTCTAGGAAATGCAGGCAAAACAGAGGGCAGAGGTCTGCTGGAGGAAACAGATGAATCTCTGACTGAAAAAATGTGTGAAGCTCAAACACAGATTTCCCTGAACTAGAAAATGTGGTATCAGAACTAAGAATTTCCATGGATAAATTAAAGGAGAGGATGTCACTGTTAAAACCCCAAAACAGGTCTAGAAAATTAAAGATGAAGCATCTCAAAATGTAACAAAAATATGGAGATGCAAATCATGTGGTTAAAGATGGGAGACTGGAACAGACCCAGGAGACTTAACTCAATTTCTATGAGTTCCTGGTGAATAAAGGAACAGGAGAGGAGAGGTCATCATTAAATAATATATTAAATTTCCCTGAGCTAAGATTTAAGTTCCAGACTGGACTAGATAGGAAAAGACACACACTTAGCCATATACAGGTTAAAATTCCTAAGTTCTAAGGATATGGGAAATCTTAGAGCACATTTTCAGGCAGAAAGTTCTTTCTTCTTACCTGCTACCCTAGAAGTTAAAAGGCCACAAAACTGAACGTGAAATAATGAAAGAAAAGGCCTGTAACCCAGACCCAGCCAAGGAGGAAAGAAAGATATTAAAGATTTGCAAAAGGCACCAAGTATCTCATCTGAGAAATACTTTTAAAACTCTAATGAGCCCTGGCCTGGGGCGGGGGGCTAAGTTGGTTGGAGCCTCACCCCATACACCAAAAGGTTTCAGGTCTGATTCCCAGTCAGAGCACATACCTGGATAGGCTCAATCCCTGGTTGGGGCTTGTAGAGGAGGCAACCAATTGATGTGTCTTTCCCACGTAGATCTTTCTGTCTCTCTCTTCCTTCCACTCTCTCTGAAAAGCAATGGAAAAACATCTTCAGGTGAGGATTAAAAAAAATATATATAAAATTAATGAAAACATCCTCAGGTGAGTATTAAAAAACGCACGAATGAAGCAACAAATGGATCAGAGCAGAGACTTCAAAATAGGGGAAGATGAAGAGGAAAGCAAGCAGTGAGGAGCAATGAACCATGGTCTATATTTTTCTATCTATAGCTCTATATATTTATAACATGTAATATAAATGCTAAATAAGGTCTCTTGGAACAGACAGAACACACTGTAAGGGAAACTCTAATAAGTATTAAGTTATCGCAATGAAACTCTGGAATCAGCTGGTGGGTATCAGGGGAAGGTAAGTGTTCCAGGACCTAAGGCAGGGAGAGTGAGAAGGGTGGGGGAAGGGTAGTGAAAGTAATTTAAGACCATATATATTAGGGTGGGGAGGAAGTAGAAGATAAGTGGAGTATGATGGAAATAGTTGTTCTGTAAAATAGTTGTTTCACATACTAGAACAGCCATGTGTCCAAGAGAGCAGGGCAAGGGACGGTAACTATTAATAAAATGACAAACTCCAAATTAACAAGGGGGAACTCTTCTTTCCCTTTCCTAGCAAAGGAAAAGAGTTCACAACAATGTTTAAACATTTAAAACCAAGTAAGATGGAACTAATAAATCATATACATCACTCATTACAGTAAATATGAGTGGACAGAATTCTTCTATTAAAAGACTGTCAGATTTTGTTATAAATTAAATTCTGGCCCATATTACGGAAAATAAAGACACTTAAAGCAAAGTGATAAAGATGCAAAATAAAGATGCAGGAAAGGTATACGAGGCAGTGAAACAGAAAGCGGAGATAATACTGATATTCAGCAAGGGCAGTGAGTTACAGGTTGAAAGCAGTGTGAGGGTTGCCTGCAAAGAAGTAGAAGGGAACTTTAGGGGTGATGGACATTTTCTGTATCTTGATTCTGGTGGTGGTACATGACTGAATATCTTTGTCAAAACTCATAAGATTGTACACTTAAAATTGATGAAATTTACTGCATGTAAATTATAATACAGTAAAGCTGGTTTTAAAAAAGAACAAAATTATCATGTTCACAAAATATAAATGCTGACTGAAAAAAACAGTGTAATACCAGAAACCCTCTCAATTACCCTGTATTATATATCCCTGAAATGCCATAAAGATAGCAAGCTTTAAAAAAAGGAAAAATAGTAGTACTTATTTCAATAAATTATAAAAAGAACAAAAAAAGAAACCAAAAGTAATAGGGATATAACAAAAACTGACATAAATGAAATGAAATGAAATGCAAATGAAAGTACACTTAAATTATGATCTTTATTAAAGAGCATAAATTAAAAAAAAGTTCTTAAATGGGCTAGTAAAATAAACTCGCAAGTCTAAGTAAGGAGGGGAAGAGAGTAAAAACAGGATTAATTATGAGAAAGAAAACATCATTACAAATATGGGAAAGAAAGAATTATAAAGAAGTGAAACTTAAAATTTCTTTTTTTTTTTTAAACATATCTTTATTGATT